>NC_043977.1:8907677-9133629 GCF_902148855.1 Sphaeramia orbicularis
ATGTGGAACCTGAACTAAAACCAGTTCGACACCATTGATGTAAGTCAGTGTAATTTTTACACGTTGCAAAGTCATCCCACGGGCTGGACTGGAACCGTTGGTGGGGTGGTTTTGACTCACGGGCCACATGTTTGACACTCCTGTCCTAAAGGGACAGAAAATCAGTCTCAAAGAATGTGAAAAATGAGAAATGATGCATAAAATGCTTCTAAACTGTCGAACAAACCCAACAGCTGGTTTTAGCTTAGCTCTATTTTTAGACTGAAAACAGTCACAGTAAAACCACAAACCACTTTTCGTTTTCTGTTCGGTTTGTGTCGGCAATACCGGAACTAAAGATCTGTTTGAATACAACAAAAGTTTGTGCCTGAAAAACACCAACAGAAGCTCATCCACGCCTTCATCTCACAGTTTTCCCGGTCTAGACGTCCCAAACATAGTATCAAACGTGTGACATTTCCCTGTGTTTGGAACCAGGAGACGTTGGGGAGGAGCAGTCATGGACGTTCTACCAAGAGGAGGAGGAGGACGATCGCAGATGAATCTGCAGAGTGTGTCATCGACTGGTGGTCCAAATACTACGCATCTGTAGAGAAGCAGGTATTGACGACTGTCAGCGCATTAAATCCCACTAAATATGTACAAGTCAATCATCTGAGCATGTGCACAAATTCCTGTTTGTTTTGCAGAACAGACAGAGGGAGGGATCGCAGCTCGCCCCCATATTTGAAAACAGTAAGAACAGACGGATGAACATGTTTATGAAGGTTTATGAGGTGAACAAAACCATCAGCTGATCTAAATTGTTAATACCTGTTGATCCACTAATCCTATCAATACATGGCTATGACCCATTTGGATGTTCAGAGGCTCCGTAGTTACCGTGGAAACACCATCTTCTACAACATTGAATCACCAGTAAGACCAATGGAGTTGGATCAATGACAGTGCATGGACACACAAAAGCAAAAACTGTACTAAATGAAGTAAAAAAAAAAAGGAATAAGATGAGCTACAAAGTGAAGAAAAACAGCAATCTGTGATCAAAAAGAACAAAAATTAGTAATTAATCAACAAAATAAGTTACATGGACAAAATAAGGCACAAACTGAACAAAATTGAAGAAAAAATAAAATAGACAACAAAATGTAGAAAAATAAACAAGTTACAAAATCAACAAAAAATCTATAAAATAATGTAATAAATTAAAATAAAATGAATAAAAATCAACAAAATTAACAAAATGAGGTTGTAAAACTTGGTTTTTATGTTCAGTTAATGATATGTTTGATGAAAGTCACGAGTCAGATGAATCGAATATAATCTCATCTCTAATGTTACTCGATCTCTACAAAGACCAGAAGATCCTTCAGTTGAGTTAAAGTCAGTTCAAACAAACCTCCAACTCTTCTGAGTCTAGATGAAAACGTCACCGGAAATGACTTTAGTTCAGATCGAAGTGGACGGACCCACTTTGAAATGATGCAGTCTGGTAAATGAAATTCAGCAAAGCAGATAATTAACGTCAGACGTGGTGTGGATAGTCGTTTCCATGAGGATGTCCTGTTTTTCTGTAACGCATTTCCCAAAAGGGTGTTTACTGTAGAGGGATTTATATATTTAATCAGATTTCACCCCCTTTTACAATAAATTGCAGAATTTTCACACTCAAATTAGACAAAAAAAAAATGCATTTTTGCTTAGTTGGTAAAAACTAAATATGTTTAGTGTATTTTAGCATAGTTTTGGTGTATAATAACTACTAATGAAACCTGCAGATACCCTGATGAAAAGAGTGGATGTGGAAATATGAACAAACATGATTAAATTAACCCTTAAATACAACCAGGTTGATGTTTAAAGCTGATAGACACACCTGGTGATCCAATAAACATCTAGTTTTTCTAAATGAAGATAAACCTCCCACACCTTAAAACACACCTGACTTTGATAGTTATTCCAGATAATTTAATGTTATAACATGTTATAACATTGTAGAAGGTATCAATATATAATTTATTATACAATGCATATGTGTATTATATTATTATTAGAAATAATGTATTATGATGTGTATTGTATATAATGTTATAATACTGTATAATGTGTGTGTATATATATATATATATATATATATATATATATATATTATACAGTATTATATGATTATGAATAATGAACTATGACATATAATGTTTATCAAGTATAGGCTTGGACAGAATTTATTTTTCATGTGTAATATTTTTGCTTTTTCTTTTTGATATGTGTAATATTTTGGAGTTATTTTTTGGAGCTGACATGGACCTGCACCTTTTTGAATATGTTTTTTTTTTCTTTCTTAGTTTTTCTTGTTTCTTGCTGTTTTTGGTTTTAAATTCGAAACAAACAAATATCCAAACACTGTTGTGTATTTCAGTTTCGACGTACCAAAGCCTGCTCGGAGATGGAATAGACTCCCTGGGTAAGGACGAGGATGTGGTACTAACATGTGGGACTATTTTAAAGCCCTCTTTATCATCGTCCTGGGCTGAGATGGTCTGTTTGTTCCTCTGGGACATGATGGTTTCTGTGGGTTCAGAAAATGAATGAATGAATGTTTTTTTGTGCATCCTTGAAATACTGCAAAAGGTGTAGAGGTTGGTGAATGTGAACAAAAACATGCATTTGTGGACAAAAACATATATTCACTGAATTATAACACTGTATATAAGTAATTTTAGAGCTGCAGAAACTATACAAATTATATTATCTGAAGAGGCAAAAATTTAAAACTCCAGGTCCAGGTTTTTCTTTTTTTTTCTCTCTAAATCAAGATTCATCAGTTTTCCATGCAGTATGATCCTGTATGAACTTAACTGGCAAAGATGTAAACACTAATGATAGTGATAAAAGAAAAACTCACAATATTCACCTTAAAGTCATGGATAAATTTGTACTTTCTTTTGCCAATTTTCTGAAAATGCAATTAAAATTCATGACTCGTTTGGATGGAAACATGCCTCACCTTTGCTGCCCTCAAGCCTCAGCCTTTTTAGATCTTTTCTGTAGTCGACAAAGTGGTATTTTTTCCATCTTTAGTGTGTTTTTTGTTCTTCTGGTGAACTTCAGCCAGCATGGTTTCAATCACAGACATCTGAAGTCCATTCAAAGGTTCCAGTTTGTTTATGGCAGAAATACAATACTTTTGTGTCGTGTTTGTGTTTGATCAGCCAACAGCCTGGGAGACAAGAAGCTGAAAGGAAAAGCCATCATGGGTCCAAACCTGACGAAACTCGCCACGTTACAGGTACAGAAACACTGCAAATCCAGATCCACATTTGACATTAAAGTAGTTGGACTAAATGTGCTGGTCTGTGCAGCTGTACAACCGCGAGCTAGAGACAGAGTTTGGTCCTTTTGACGACTGGGTCAATACATTTGAGTTGTACCGAGGGAAGGCCAACGAGGAAGAAGGAACAAGTGACGAGAGGTTTGTCGGAAAATTTAAGGTGAGACACATGAATATTTACTTTATGTTACAACTGTAGTAAATGTCAGGTGCTGGAGGGTTAAAGCGGTTTATGTGGTATTGACATACAATATTCTCACCAGTAGGGGTCGCTCTGGTACCAGAACACACTCAGGTCCAAAACTTGCCAAATAATCAACCCTCTGTATCCACAGACTGTATCAGTCACTGAATAAAGGATAAAGATCATTGTTTACTCTCATCTGTATTATGGAATAATCAAGTTTTATTCAAACTAAAACATATAGATGCTTATTTGAACAAAATAACTCTGTGTCTTATAATGTTGACATGCTGCATCAGCTGATAGTTTACATTATAGTCTGTTAGTTTGGCTTTGTTTTTAGACAGAAAACAGTCAGTTAATTATAAATGGTTCGTGTGTCATGTACAATTATAATATTTTACAGACCGCTGCCTTTTAGTATTATGCTACTGAGTTTATTCCAGTTGGTTTATAGTATCTTTAACCTGCTGAGTTTGTGTAATGTGTCGTTTTGTGTCTGTAGTCATTTCATATCATTATTTTTTCATTTTTTTGTTACATTTTCTGTTATGGTGATGTGTGGTTTTCTTCAATATAAAAGAACATCATCTGCATACAGGGATATCTAAGCTTTTTTACAAATCACCTCTGTTTTCTGTTTGGTTTATGTCGTCAGTAGCTGAACTAAAGATCTGTTTGAATCCAACAAACAAGGTCAGAACTGTCACAGTTTAGTCTGAACCGTGGATCAACAAACAGCAATTTAGCAACGATAAGAACATCCCATAATAACTTTATACCTTCATAAGCCTCAGAATCAAACTCAGCCGATTAGAAGAAATGCTGACATTTATCATCCAACTCCATTCATCACATTTACAACTGAGTCCAGTGGAGAAAGCAACGACTCATTTTATCACTTTTCTTTGACGCTGTAGACTCTACGTTTGTTTCTGGTTCTCATACTCAACTTGGCCTTGAACTAGAGTGACTCACTATTCCCTCTAGTGGTCACATAAATCCCTCACCCTCTGCCAGAAATAAATTCCCGTCATATCCCAACAAAGCAATACACTGTCATCTTTGGCAGAACTTCGCAGATCTGTATTTTAAACACTAATGAGAATTTCAGGTCATTATGTGAATAATTATACAAATACTACATATAGTTATTATTATTATATAGTACTACATTTACTGTAAATTTGCCTCTATTCATATTTTGTCCATTTTTATTTTTTATTCTACTTAGCTCTAATTGTATGTTACTTTGTAAAATTGTAAATTTTATATTCTATTTTCTTTTCTTATTTTTAGTTTTTGTAACTTTATATTCACTCTTTTCTTATTTCTATACCACTGGTGTTTTGTTAATATTATTACACTGACAGGAGTAGCACAATGACAATAAAGGCTATTGTATTGTATTGTATTCTATACAGACCCTTTAAGTTTCATGGGTTAAATATTTTAAGTTAAATAAACCCTTTAACCCTCCTAACATCCTCCAGGTCAATGGTCCATTTTAGCTTTAGAATTCGACGTATTACAGAAGTGTGAGACCTAATGCATTTGGGAGGAAATCACTTGGTTTAGCTTCACTGTACGGTTCATTTGATCCACTGTTTACATAATCTTCTCTCGAGGGTCGCTTTTGTCTCTACAAACTGTCTGAGGACGAGGCTGAGGACTGGGATGATCTTGCAGATGCTGGACTGTGCAGAGTCAGCAGAGGAATCCCCCCAAACAATCCCACCCAAGTCCTCATTCGTGTTTACGTCGTCTCTGTGAGTCCTTCTCTTTAACCATATTTACATTATGCACTTTACTGTTATTTATGTACCTCCATCCTACTGGAAAGTTACATTTTACTTGCACCTTACTGTTTAAATTATCCAGATTTCTTACTGAGTTCTGTTTGTACATACATCTAATCTATTATGTATAGTCTATAGTGCGTTTACTCCTGTTCTATCGTTCACTATGTCCAATGCTGTCACTACTCTACAGTTTCCCAGATTGGGATCAATAAAGACCGTCTGTCTAATCTATCTTCTGTTTATTGACTGTTAACAGCTCAAACTAACAATATGTGTGTTTGCATCATGTCATCGTATTTGCTTTTTGATGTAGTGCATAAAAAACACAGAGCAGAAACACTGAAAATTCAATAAAAACTCAGATTAAGTTTTTTCCGGTTTGGAGAAAAGGTTTTGTTGATAAGAGGTAAGCAGAAAAACCCTAATAATCCTCTAGACCAGTGGTTCTCAACTGGTGGGTTGTGACCCAAAAGTGGGTCTCAGACCTGTTCTCAGTGGGTCATGGGCCTTTATCTTGGAAAAAATAATGTTAATAAACCAATCTTGTGCTTCATTTTTTATGGAGCTGAGTGCTGTCCATTCACAATCCCCAAATGTAGGGGGCGGTAATGCGCTGTAATGCTAATTAACACCAGACATTTCACAGCATTAAAGAAGAACCAAAAGTTTCTATTCAAATCATGGCGAAGCGACTACGTCAGATATGGTTTTATCTGCATTGGACAAAAACCTCAGTGGGTTTAATTATTCAATAAGTGACTGAATGAACTTTTAATTTATAACTGAGCGCACATTTTAGTTTTGGTTCAAATGGACCTAATTTTGTGTTAAGGAGAAAATTTCCATATTTATCATCACCACCTGCTGGTCAGGTTGGTTTATCATCAAACTTGTCTTCTGTGTTTCCATACTGTGATATTCTGTATTATCTCAGGTTCAAAACACACCATCTTTATAAGAAATACATTTAAGAAGTTTTACTTTTATCAGTTTGGGTCTAGTCTTGTCATTGAGGGGTGATAGTGGGTCCTGAAACCAGACCAGTTGAGAACTACTGGACTGGACACTGGCTAATTAATGGTCAAAATACATGTTTGTGTCAGTTCTCATTTGTCCAAGTCATGGTTCATTCTTAGTTCTTTTTGAAGTTCACCTGGACTGCTTTTTGTCCAGAAGAAAAAAAACTAGGGATGGTCAATAAATATATAGTTCACTGTAACTGGAGAACAGTTTAACATTTTAAAAACTTGATGTTTGGTTCCATGTCAGTGTTTAAGAGCTCGTTTTCTCCAATTACATCCATGCTGTAAGATTATTTATTATTATTTTATCTCCTTTCTCCAGGCGATCAATCTGCACCCTGCTGACCCCGATGGGAAGGCAGACCCTTACATCGTCCTCCGTCTAGGCAAGAAAGAAATCCGAGACAGAGACAACTACATCCCCAAACAGCTGAACCCTGTGTTTGGAAGGTAAATGTCCAGTCAGATGCAACATAGCATCACATCTTCTGGAATAGTTTATTAAAGGAGGTACAAACCCAACCTCTGCAGACAGTTCCTCCTTCTTCTGCTTCCAGATCGTTTGAGATCCAGGCCAAGTTCCCCCAGGAGTCTCTGCTGTCAGTGCTGATCTACGACTACGACCTGGTGGGAGGCGATGACCTGATCGGAGAGACTCGCATCGACCTGGAGAACAGATTTTACAGCAGACATAGAGCGACCTGTGGACTCCCCACCGAGTACAGTCTGTAAGACAAAACCCACCACCAGGTTTTATTTCATTAAATCAATCTGCACTTTGTTTAACCCTTTACATGACACTCATTGAAATACTCTGAAATTCAAAATTTCAACCTTGTCGGACATCGTCATCTACCTCCCTGTCGGTTGCTGTGACAACAGTCCCCTCCTCTTGCCATAAAACATTTGAGCAGCTCTTGCTAACAAGTAAACACATGCGATAAAACAACTGTTATAAGGTCGAAAATCCCTCGTATTCACTATTTACAGCTTCAAAATGTCTATAAAATCTGTCTGAATCACTGCATAGTTTTATGAAAACCAACATGCCTCTTGATCTCAGTAGTCATTTTTCCATTGGACATAAACTTTATTGATATTTACGAAATGCTGAAAGTGAGTAATGACGGTTTTTCCATGAAATCACAAATGCGATGATTTGTTTATTTATTAACCCCATAAACATGGCGACGAATGTAAATATCGTGTTAATTTACAGATATATTCATTATTATTATTATTATGTATTACCCCTCTATTCCGTGATTAATTAAATAATTATTCGGTTTCCTGGTGTGTCCACACATACCGCGCTATGTTTCTTTTAAAACTCTTCTTCGCTCGTTGTAACATCCATCAACATCCTTTTTTTTTTTAATTCATTTGACTCTAGTTGTGAAAAAAGGTCTTTCCATTATAGTTTTGCATGATATACCATTTGCACTACATCCGAAAAACCACCTTTTGCAAACGCAAAAAACTTTTAATCGAAAAACGAGTTTTGGTGAAATGGTCGTTTTTCCATTAGGTAAATTTTTAATGCGCAAGTTATATTTGTGCAG
The DNA here is from genome assembly GCF_902148855.1 of Sphaeramia orbicularis. Classification (NCBI taxonomy): domain Eukaryota; kingdom Metazoa; phylum Chordata; class Actinopteri; order Kurtiformes; family Apogonidae; genus Sphaeramia; species Sphaeramia orbicularis. Next base: position 8,915,576 of record NC_043977.1, read on the forward strand.
TTTGAGGGTCAATGGAAAAATAACTATGGAGGCACAGGATTACCCCACACTTAATGTTAGTGGAAATGACCAAAAATAGCCACTTGCTCGATAAAGGATTAACACTTCATTAAACTGTTCTCCTGTTCATCACACCCTTTTTTACCAGGAGTCTGAAGCCTCTCAAACAAAGGTTTATCAGTAAGTGTTTTCACTGTGATGGAGAGGAGACTCGTATGAGTTGTTTTAGAGAAAATGGTGTAAAAAAAAACAATGATATGAGTAAGAAGTCTGAATGATGTGTGGAAGACCAGGAAAAAACAACAAACTTAAACTATGACTTCCTAAACACCGTTTACTAAAAAATCTGATAATTGTTATTAATCGGATTATTGTAATAATCAGATCTGATGTGTTTACATGCGCTTCAGAAATATAATAATCGATAAACCCTGGTTTAGACGTTTCAGTTCAGTATCAGATTTCTTTTGGAGTTCATACGTACATAGTGATGGGAGAATCAAACTTCCTGTTATTGTCTTCCACTCACGTTCGTCTACATAACTTCTGTTTACACATGCGCAGATGTAAACGAATTAAATAAATCTGATTAACCTGTGTACATGCAGAGTATTTGGGACCAATCCAGGTGTGTTAATCTGATTTATTATAATCAGATTACTGCTGTTTATATGACTCCTTGAATAATCAGATAACTCCCGAAATCAGATGATTTGTGTGAATGTAAACTGAGTCAGTGATTGAGACAAATATAGTTCAAAGTCATGTGACCTTTGTAAACATTCCACCATGTTCCCACATTAAAACATGATGATGTAATGTGGCTCTAAATATGGCCTTCCTGGGATCCTTGTTTTTGTGTTGTGGGTTTGCAAGACAACACAAAGAAGCGGACGCAACAGCAGAAGAATATACACAGTGAATATTCTCATGTGTCTTCCTGTGCTCATATATAATTGTGTTCATCTGACAGTGAAGGTTACAACGCCTGGAGGGACTGTTTGAAGCCATCGGAGCTACTGTCCAAGAGGTGCAGAGAAAATGGTCTGGACGGTCCTCACTTCAGTCCAGGACGCATCACGGTGGCGGACAAAGTTTTCACAGGGAAGACGGTCTTCATGCATGAAGGTACGGACTTCCACAACACAGGTCTGGATCCGATCTGAAAGAGTTCTGCACCACATGTAGACCAGACATGAGCTGACAGTATGAATAGGTTCCATGCATTTGTTGTGTCGGTGTTTTCTCATCAGTATTGGTGTCAGTCCTAGTGTTCGTAGTTTAATGAAGCTTTGTCCACATCCCAGATGAACCGGTCGAGTCCTACGAGCATTTGTCTTTGAAGATCCTTCATCGCTGGGCAGAGATCCCGGCCGTGGGATGTAAACTGGTCCCTGAACACATCGAGACCAGGAGTCTGTACAACAAGGCCAGACCGGGCTTGGATCAGGTACTACCACCGATGCTAACTTAGCACTACCCTAGCAACACATTTAGCTACTTTTTTGATTTGCTTGGAAACTTTTAGCAATTTAAAGTGACTCAAACACTAAAACAAATGTCACCAAAGGATTTCCTGTGTCCCAGTCGTGTAAACCCACTGTTGGTCCGTAGCTGTAAAAGTCAGTGTTTCCAACTTTGACCCTTTGTTGGTATATTTAGTGATTTTTCAGACCCCTCTAAAGCAGGGGCCACCAACACAGTGCCCGCAGGCACCAAGTCACTCACAGATACCACGTGAGTCACCTGCAGGCCTTTTCTAAAAATAGAACTATTCCAGGTTCTCCAACACTTTGCTCGTGAGCTACTGGTGGCTCACGAGGCCCTTTCCAGTGGCTCGCCAAGGGTCAATAATTTAACAACAGAAAGGTGATTTGTCACTGGGTAGAACAGTTTTAAATTTCCACCCAATCAAAATTACAAGTGTCCCTCCCCCCTCCCGAGATGAAACAGTCAACTAGCTGTCAATCAAACTTTTGTGCTGGTTTGTTGTCTGTCACTGGTAGAGGGTCGGGGCCCAGGGGGAACAGGATGAGCCAGGTGCCAGGCAGTATAAGAGTGGGCGATACGGGGAATTTTGGTATCGATCCAACACCAAGTTAATACAGGGCTAGTATCACCAATACTGATACTTGAATATATATTAGTTTAATCAGTTTGCTATAATTGCTGCTGATCAACAACTACACTGTGACAAACATTACTTAATAATGGAGATTGCCTGGATACTCCTGATTTTTTGGTTTAAAAGCCTCTGCCAGCGACCTCTGTCTCTGTGTCGAGGGTCTTGTTCGGGTTTGGGGATCTCCACCTCCTTCTTCCTCAACTTTTTTTGCAGCTCGCAGTTCTACCAAGGATGAGCTGCTTTAATATGTTTTTGCAAATTTGTGGTGTTACCACAGTGACAAATGACTTAATTGCACACATCACGTGGAGTTTCTCTGTCAGCTGCAGTGAATAAACCCCACACAGCACTTCTCTTTGTCTGTGCCGAACAGGTGCTATACTGTGTTATTAATCACACTTCTCTCAATAATATTTTCCAAATCCATTATAAAGTTTTGTGAATGATTCATTTGCAAAAAAATTTGATTAATGTGCTCCTCTTTCCAGAATGTGAATGTTTATCAGACTTGTGTCTTGATGTATTAATATGTTTAACTAAAACCTACAACCATGAGAAGTAATAACAGGAAGAGTTAAAAAACAAAGATACAGCTTTACTGTAACTGCAGGTTTGTATCATAAACGGTTCTTATCTGTGCAGGGTCAGGTCCAGATGTGGGTCGACATGTTCCCCATGGACCTGCCTCATCCTGGACCTGCTGTCGACATTTCACCACGTAAACCTAAAGGGTACGTGCACAGCTCATTCAACAATGAGAGTTTACATGTTATTTAATGTTGAGACTTGCATCTGAATATGCGTATGTGTAGGTATGAGCTGCGAATCATCATCTGGAACACGGAGGATGTCGTTCTCGAGGACACTAACTTCCTCACGGGCCAACAGTCTAGTGATATCTACGTAAAAGGGTAAAAAAAAGTATTAAATATTTAAGTATTTTAACATTAGAGAAGCCAGAAAAGAAACTGTGGGAGCCTTTACATCAAGCATTTACATTACAGTTTGATAATAACGTGGAGTAGTAGCATAAAAAATAATTAATAAAAAGGTAATAATATAGTAAAAATATGTAATTACTACAGGTTTAACCATGTAATAACTGCATAGATATCAAACATTGGATAGCTGACATTCATTCTTTCATGCTTTCCTGCAAATGTGAGCTGCAAAATGCAGAACTTCCTGCTTCTATTTAATCTTATATTAATATTAACCCTTTCATGCATGAATTATGAAGAAAAGCATCTAGATGTTTTTTAGATTGATTTCATTACTCAAAATTAGGCCAAAGCTGAAATGCATTTTAAATGTTTTTAAAATATGAAGATATTTAACCCCCTGAGACCCAGGAAAGTACAAGTTTTGGCTTTTTTAAATAAAAGTATTGTCTATATTGGAAACATCATCATGCAACAGTTTTTTCAGATGCATTTTTAAAAAATTTTTTATGGAATGTCCTTTGCAGTGGACAGTTGTTTTTTTTTTTTTTTTTTTTTTTGTATAAAGCTGTGAAACTCTTGTCCGCAAACATGGACAGTAAACCCATAGCTGAGTCTAAAGTTAACTTTATGAGATCTCAGACCAGTCCAAATTCTAAAACTAAGATGATACTTTTATTCATTGTATTGCTTAGGGTCTATAGAAACTGCCCCCATGTGGTTTGGAGAATATTGTCTTTATAACCCTTTGGAAAGTGAGCTTAGATTATGTGTCCACAAATGTGGACATTATGTGGCATTATTAAACTCTGACAGAACACATACATTCTTGTATGAGATGATGATTCGTACATTCAGGTCTGTCCCCATTTGTTTCTGAGCAGGTGGTTGAAAGGTTTAGAGGACGACCGACAGGAGACCGACGTCCACTACAACTCTCTGACCGGAGAAGGAAACTTCAACTGGCGCTTCGTCTTCCCCTTCAACTACATGCCTGCAGAGAAGGTAGAAGAAGAAAGCAGGATATTAGAGGTAGAACGGCGAGATAAAACCAACTTCATTTTATTATCTCGTCCCCTTCCTTCACTCAGGTGGTCGTGGTGAAAAAACGAGAAAATATTTTCTCTCTGGACAAAACTGAGCAGAAGATTCCTGCCATTCTCATCCTTCAGGTCTGGGATTTTGAAACCCTGTCGTCCGATGACTTCCTAGGTGTGTTGAAGGTCGTTCAGGTTTTTAGCATTTTCACACTTGAGTGTTTGGGGTCTGAATAAGGACAGGAATTGATAAGAGTTTAGGGATTCTGGTTCCGTTATTGATTTTCTTACAGATTCTCATTGACTGGGGAATTAACTATAGTATAAATGCTTCGTTTGCATTAACGCTACAACAATGTTGTGCTATTTACTTCCAAACTGTAGTTCATTACAGATTACTTGTTACTGTTAAAGTGTAAAGTAATTCCTTACCCTACAATATTATAATGAGTTACATGACTCCTGCATTACTTTTGACTTTTGAGTTACATACAGACTCTAGTCATAAATGGCGCGGTAATTCCTTACCCTACAATATTATAATGAGTTACATGACTCCTGCATTACTTTTGACTTTTGAGTTACATACAGACTCTAGTCATAAATGGCGCGGTAGAACCTAAATGCCCCCCGGAGTATTGAATTGAATTGAATTGAATTTGCCTTTATTGTCATTTGACAGTACAAAGTACATCAAACAAAATTAAGTTCGATGATTAGGGACATCAGGCCGCTGCTCCTGGTGCAGAGTACAACTAGAGCGCGACCACAAACCCTTTCTTCGAAAATTGCAGTGAAGAACAGAAGATAATGCGAAGCACAAATATAAGACATCAAACAGTTTTCACACAGTACACGTGGACACATGCTGGAATTTTTTCATGGATTTGAAGTACATGTGTGAATGTGTCATACGTGCAGGTACAGTGGAGTTGGACCTCCATGGTTTTCCACGGGGAGCTAAGACAGCGAAGTTGTGTAAAGTGGACATGTTAACAGATGGGACGGAGAGGATCTCCATCTTCCAACAGAAGAGAGCAAGAGGCTGGTGGCCTTTCAGCAAGAGTGGAGAGCAGACGGTATGGAAGCACACTGTAACCAACGGCAACGGTTTGAGTACTTATAGTATGTGTTCTGATGTAGTTTAGGTGATAGCAAAGGCACTGATCAACCCTCCCAGAGGTTTAACGTCTAAAACAGTGATTCTCAACTGGTCACCCAATAGTAGCCTATCACTGTGAGCGTCACATTTTTTGTAGCACCATCTGGCAGCCATTGGCGGGATTACAATTTAAAGCTACTGTAGCTGAGGCTTCATTTTGGAGCTAAAGTACCTACCCTTTGGTTTCCAAAAATGAGTTTGAAGCTAATAAACTTACCAGCATATTGTGGTCGGTAGGTGGCGATATAGGCTATGATCCATGCGCCTGTGATAAAGAAGCAGAACATTTCTTTGATTCACATTCTGTAAGTGAAACATGAAAAAAAATCCATTATTGTACAACTCTTAAAATACTGTACAGTACAAAGAATTGCTACATATGACAAGCCATATTTTAGTGATGTTTAAGATTGTTATTGCTTTTAGATTAAAGCTGTCAATGCTGTTAAAATGTCTGTTTGCCCTTGTTTTAATCGTCCTGTAATGCCTGGATGAAGGCAGCAGATCAAATTGACTCCTGGAAAATACAATGGGATTTTAAGTATTGTTTCATGGGTCAGACAGAGTATTTCTTGGTCTCCTCATCAGGCTGAATTAACGTCTATATTGATGAGCTTTATATGAATAGTCAGGAAGAGGATAGGTATCAATCAAGTGAGATAAATATTTCCTACATCAGAATGTACTGGAGACAAAAAAATCCATAATCCCACAGATCTGGCTGGTGTAGGTTTGTGTAGGTATGTTTTATATTTTGACCATGGTCCGATCTCCGAAACCACCAGGGAAAAGTGGAGGCAGAGTTTCACCTTGTGACAGGGGAGGAAGCAGAGAAAAATCCCATTGGCCGAGCTCGCAAGGAACCAGAACCGCTGCCGAAACCAAAGTAAGTCCACGTAAAGACAAATCAGATGGCATTCACTCAGAAAACAGAAAGAAAATGATATAAGACAGAAAAGAGAAGGCTCCAGGTTGTACTATTAACAAAAAAACCCAACTTTACTACATAAATGCATCCATTCTTTCATTGACTGTCGCTGTGTCCTCACCAGTCGTCCAGATACGTCCTTTTCCTGGTTCGTCAACCCATTTAAGTGTTTCTTCCATCTGGTGTGGCGGAGCTACAAGAAGTACATCATCCTGGCGCTGCTGCTGCTCATCACCGTCCTCTTCCTCGTCCTCTTATTCTACACTTTACCAGCAGCCATTTCACAGAAGATCGTCAATGGGTAACACACATGTACTGCAGAAGTGTCCTTTCACTTTGGACCTGGCACATTTCTTCAAGAACTATCAGAGGGTTGAAGGCGATGACAAGATTTAACCTTTAAGCTCTTTCTAATATACAATTTATCCACAAAGTCAGTGTTGTCATTGGTAATAGTCTGTTTATTGAGGTCATGCTACTTAATGTAACACTGAAATACAAGTAAGCACTTAGTTCACGACAAAGACCTACAGTAACACAAGGGAAACTGTCTCCAGAAATCAATAAAGTTAATTTTGTTGTTATTGGAGTGCTTGTGGTTATTAGCTGGGTGAAGCAGCACATTTGTAAAATTTCTGTTTCAAAACATCAATACACTGTCAAGCAATCTGTCCTGAGTTTAACATTACTATCGAGGCCTCGTTGTGTCATAGTTGTTTCATTTTCAACTGGTAAATGAAAACTCTTTAAGCCTCAGCTCCTACAAACCTTTATTATCCACTTGACTCATGTCTCCTTGGTTAAAAAAAAGCCTTGTCACTAAAGCACCAGCAAACCTCAAAACACAGAAGAATATTCCTCAAATGCTGTTGTAATATATTGTTAAAACTCTGTTAGAACAGGTCCTTCCAACCCATTTACACTTGTCCTACTGAACAAGTTAGTAGGTACTTTAGTTTTGATAACTGGTGAAGCAGAATACTGTATCGTGCCGATCTTATCTGATCTACAAATACAAATTATAGTATTTCAGTAATGCCTTGTTTATGCTGCTACTTAAATGCTGTAATGTATGATTTATAACATAATGGCATCACTGTCACAAACTTAAAAAAATAGGACTAATGGCCCTGTAGCTTACTGGCCAAATTAAAAGCTTTGGGAAATGTATCCAGATGCCATTTATTCTCACCCAGTCCTGTGTATTTATTCTATCACAGAAATAACCCATGTTTTGGTCATATTCCAACCAGATCAGTAAAAAATTCAAATTCCAACTTGATATCATTGATACTGATTTATTGTATTAATCCACTTCCTATCTCTTATAATGGGAAAATTTTCAAAGTGGCACCAAATCCAGAATCAGATCCAGATGGAAAAAATTTCAATACCTTGTGTTGACATCATCATACAGAAGCTGTATACCAAGTTTGAAGTCAATCAGAAATGTAGTTTGGGAGATAAAGACGATAGAATTTTTTCCCCCTTAACAGCCCATGTTAAATTTTGGGTCAGTTCCAGATCCAGAAGAAGATCCTGATCAGCATGTGGACATTATGTTTTGGTCATCTCCCCATCAGGGCTGGACTGTAGAAATTTACACTTGATATCATTTATATTTACTGAGTTACTGCATCAATCCACTTCCTATCTCTTATAATGGGGACATTTTTCGAAGTCGCACCAAATCCAGAATCAGAAATCCGGATCCAAATAATTTCACTAACTTTTGTTGACATCATCATACAGAAGCTGTATACCAAGTTTGAAGTCAATCGGAATTGTAGTTTCGGAGAAGAAGATGATTGAAACTTTTGTAACGGACGACAGACGCCGCCAACGGACGCCGCATGATGACAATGGCTTACGGCCTGTCGGCTGGTAAACTAAAAAAAATACAATTCTATCAAAATGATCATATGACTCAGAGTTCAGACCATCATCTTCATCACTTCTGTGTTTGTCTTGCCTATGTTTTGCTGGTCATAGCGCTGGGCAGATGAACATAGCCAGCAGTAGTACTGAGTGTGTGGTGCAAATGTGTTTTAGTGGTGAATTTTTTGACTTTGTGGATAGTTAATAGTGGGTTACTGGATGCTGGTATTGGTTCCGGTTGCCGGTGCTGGATGGATGGATAGATGGATGGAGGGAGAGACAGACAGACAGACATTATTGATCCCAATCTGGGAAATTGCCATGCAGCTGTAGTATATGACACAGTATAGTCAAATATATAGTCCCATATATAGTACAAGCACACTATACATAATAAATTACAAGTAGTGATGTCCTGATCTGGATTTTTTTTTTTGCTTCCGATCCAATTTTTTCAGGGATTAGTTTTGCCGATACTGATCTGATGACAACTTTTAACAATGAAATTTTGATTTAAATTTGGAGTCATTATTTATAGGTTATTATGCTATTATTTTACTTGAGATCACAACTGGGCTGAATGTGGAACCTGAACTAAAACAATTATGACACCTTTGACTCTTAATAACTTTAGTATAATTTTTGCACTTTCCAAATTCATACTGTGGGCCAAATTAGATTCTTTGGTAGGTCGGTTTTGGCCCGTAGGCCACATGTTTACCACTGCTGTAGCCCATCAGGTATTATATGGGGGGTGCATTCTGTGCCGTGCGTTGGTGATGCGCGGATCGCGGGTTGGGTTGGGACATGGACCAAAGGCTGAGGGTTTTCAAGTGTGGACATGTTATGTTTTCCTTTTGGTGTTCTGTCTGTGATTGTGCTGTTCTTAGGGTGAATCACTGGCAGGTAAGAGATGATTACAATGGGTTGGATCTCCTGTTTCATGGGTCCAAGATACAGGATATTTTGTGCATGTAAACATAGTCAACACATTACCTATATTTCTTCTGCTCTCATAGTCATAATCACAGTAACTGAAGAAAATCCTTCCTTACTAGAAATTAATGGTAGATGTATTAAAAGACTAGTAGAAATGTGAATGAATCAAACTCTTGCATGACTTGTTTAATTACAAGAAAACTCCACAGGGTGCATGCTGGGAGCAAACTCTACCATGTATTGCCTCAGAAACAGGACACACAGTGAAGTCCTCTGGGGTTTCATTGAACACTGTTTGTGGTTCACAATGGTTGTGTTCTGCACCTCTTTTAGCAAGTAGCCTGTTCACACCTGTGTGCATCAGTGTCATATGACGACACCTTAGCCTCTCAGGTATCACTGCAATCAGAGGTGTCACTAAAAACAAGCTTTAACACAAACATACCACTGCAGTTAACATTGACATGGGATGCAATTATTATTGTTATGATCAAATACACTTATTCACTTAATACGGAGTCCATTTTCAGTCCCAGCTCAATGTAGAGGTCCACATGCCCCTCATTTTAACTGAATACTCTGCACCAATAGGACATTATACAAATCACAAACACTGTTTTTAGTATTTTTTAATTAAAATATAACAGTTTTAATACTGTATGATGATGGTGAAGGTCAGATGTTTGGCGGGACAGTTCATTTTACTTCTGTCTTCTGTCAAGCTGTCAGAGGAACAGAATCCAGCTCTCTAAACCAGTTTTTAAGATAAAAATAATCTCAAAACAAAGCAGTTTCCTTTGTTCTGTTGCAAGACATTCTGAGGAGCAGAGACTGAAGTGATCATGGGCTTTCCGTCACTTGAGGTGTTCGACCAAATGTTTGATGCTAAAATCCACTTATCTTCATTCCAATAGGCCATCGTCACCACAAACAGAACAATCTCCACCATTAAGACTGTTCGTTAATGTGTATAAATATATAAAAAACACAACTTTGTGCCTTACAACCTGACCAAATTATCTCTGTAATTACTACAAAGTACCAGAGGTCACTAGGCTTTTTGTCTGTTGTTTTTTAGCAATTTCTTCAACCTTTCCCCCCCCAAACCCTGAGTCTTCTTCTATCCCCAACCTACCATGATGTGGTTCAGAAGTATTTTGGACTGGCCAGTGTGTCTTAAACTATAAACTGATGGCCTAATGTGTCAAAAATTCTTAGCTCCCAGTCTTTTTTCTTAAAGCTGCGGGAGAGAATCGTCACCATTTTTTCATCAAATCTGTAAAACCCCAGTCATAGCCTAAGTATCATGAATCCATAAGTCTTTCTACGATTACTCACCTGAATCTCTTCCCTCACGGTCAACAATTGCAAAGTGTACTCCACCATAAACAAACCATTTGTTTACAAACAGAGCTGGTAGGTAACTCGGGTATCTTCGGAATTTTGTCGCGACATGCATTGTTTGAAGTGGAGGTTTGAGCAGCCGCCTGGTAGATAATAAAAAGAACAAGGCAATTAAAGGAAGTCGGCAAGTCAGATCAGTAACTTCGGGATAAGGATTGGCTCTAAGGGCTGGGTTGGTCAGGCTGGGGTGCAAAGCGGGGCTGGGCTCGTGCTGTGGCTGGGGAAGCAGTCGCCCCATCGCCACCTCCTCCCCGCCGTCAGAAGCATGGTGTGCCGGCCTTTTGGCAACAAAATCTCTTCTCCTCTAAATGTGCAGTCATATGGCCACTGGTTTAAAACAGTGACTCATTCTGAAATCACCTTTAAACTTACCTTAGAATTATGTATTCCATGAAAGTAGGCTCTCTTAATATGTGCCACTCACTTGAAGGATATTTACTCTGCCTTTCTCGTTCGTATTTCCAATAATCACGCATCTTTCAATGAGACGTACAGTGACCTGTCAATGAACTGGGGTGGCACTGGCACCTGAGGTGTCCAATCAGGTTTCAGAGGTGGCCAGTGCTAGTTCGCAATATTTTCCTTGGCATGACCCACCCTATTATACCTCTGATTGGTTCATCAGTCCTCATGCCTTAAGTTAACCAATCTAATCAGTGGAGGCAGCAAGTACAACATTAACCAGAGGAGAGCATAGTGGCTAACTTAGCATGTTAGCATTAGCACGGAAGCGAACTCATTAAAAACTCAACATTAACAAACTCAAAACTCAACAGTATCCTTACAGGATGAGTTGGATCTTACAAACGCCAAGTGACAGAAGTTTTACTACCTTCAACTCATGAATAACTATAATGAACTTTTATTGGCAGAGCTCAGCTCTACAGCAACTCTCCTCCTAACGACCTCAGCTGACAAACTTAACCAAACACCAGCAGGTTCAGCAAAACAACTAAAATAAAACCCACTGATAACATTTGTACTAATGTTACCTTATGTTTATGTTTATGTTTGCGCATTTGGCAGACGCTTTTTTCCAAAGCGACTTACAGGGGAAAACCAATTAAATCACTCAATCAATCAAATTTTATTTATATAGCGCCAGATCACAAAAAAGTTATCTCTTGACATTTTATATATAGAGTTGGTCAAAACCAGACTCTAAGTCAATTTACAGAAACCCAACAGAATCCTCCAGGAGCAAACACTTGTGACTGGTGACAGTGGCGAGGAAAAACTTCCCTTTAACAGCAGAAACCTGGAGCAGACCCAGACTCCTGGAGGATGGCCGTCTGCCTTGACCAGTTGGGGTTAAAGAGAGAGAGTAGAGAAGGGGAAAAAGAGAGAGCGATAGAGATAGAGACTGGGGGAGAGGGGGAGAAGGGGGGAGTAGGGGGAGACACATGGAGGCGGTTGAGGATAAGTGAGTGGTGATGATGAGGGCAGGGAAGAGGCCGGACCACCGCAGCAGGTCCAGAGATAATCGTGAAAGAATCTGTGGTTATCCTGAGAAAAACCTTATTAGAATATTTAAAATGGAATGTTTGAAAGTGCTAGGACAGGAGGTGCTCTCGGAAGAGCTGGGTCTTCAGGAGCTTCTTGAAGATAGGCAGGGATGACTCTGTTCTTGTAGCATTTGGTAGAGCGTTCCACCAACGTGGAACGACCCATGAAAAGAGCCTGGATTGTCTTGTACAAGGTCTGGGGACCACCAGACTACGTTCCCCAGATGAGCGGAGTGGTCGTGGGGCGACATAAGCTTTTATTAGTGCACCTAAATAGACAGGAGCAGACCCACTGAGAATTTTGTAGGCTAGGATTAAAGATTTGAATTTGATGCGGGCAGCTATGGGTAGCCAGTGTAACTCAATGAGTAAGGGGGTGACATGTGCCCTTTTAGGCTGATTGAAGACCAGACGCGCTGCTGCATTCTGGACCATTTGTAGTGGTTTGACAGCACAAGCTGGGAGGCCCGTTAGAAGAGCATTGCAGTAGTCAAGACGGGAGATAACCATAGTCTGCACCAGGAGCTGGGTGGCCTGTTCGGTTAGGTATGGCCTGATCTTTCTTAGGTTGAACAGAGTGAAACGGCATGATCGGGTGACAGAGGCAACATGATCCGTGAAGGTCAACTGATTATCAATCATGACTCCCAAGTTACGTACTACACTGGTAGGAGCCAGAGGTATGGAGTCAATAGTGATGGAGATGTCCTGCTGTATGGTTGGCTTAGCTGGGAAGACCAGCAGTTCAGTTTTGGACAGGTTCAGCTGAAGGTGATGGGCTTTCATCCATGCAGATATGTCAGAGAGACAATCTGAGATCCGCACTGAGACTGTGGAGTCATCAGGTGGGAATGACAGATAGAGCTGGGTATCATCAGCATAGCAATGATATGAGAAGCCGTGTGAGTGGATGATCTGACCGAGTGAGGTGGTGTATATGGCAAAAAGGAGGGGGCCCAACACAGAGCCTTGGGGGACCCCCGTGGTGAGGCGGTGAACTGCTGATGTGTGCCCTAGCCAGGACACACTGACACCTTATCGTAAAAACTCCATATTTTGTGGTTATAGTGGTTAAATCTCTACAGCTGTCCAAGTCAGCTAGCAAACTATAGGGCTACAGCTGACAATCCAACATAACAGGTGTTTAAGATATAAATTCATACAAACGCTAACACATACCAAAGAAAACAGAATTTACAACATAAATGTCCACTGATACAGGAAATACACTCAATAATTTGAAAGATGATGATATCTTATTAACTTAGCACTGGAATCACTAGATCAGCTGCAATAGAAATGAACGTGTTCCCACAGCGTTACACTCAAGATAGGAGCTACCAGCCCCTCCAAAAACCAGAAGTAGGTCCATATTTCGTCCACCATTTTTACAGCGGGAGTCTATGGAAGTGTCGGTACTCTGATATGTATTGAAGACTCTGGTCATGGCTTCACTATCTGAGGGGCGAAAATGGGCAATTTGACTCGCAGATACTACTGAATGGTGCACATCAGGGGGATTTAGAAGTGAGTATATGCAAAGACTGAAAAATAAGTAGGGAAACACTGTATACCCTGGACTACACTTTTTGTGTAAAATTTACTGCCGCAGGTGGGAGACATCTTTGGTCCCTTAGATGCTCTTCCACTGTACTCTGGTGTTTGAATTTATGTCTCTGTACTCCCTAATCTATGTAGCGGAGCTTCATCAAGTAAATGCACGCAGAGTCAAGTCAAAGTCAAAGACCAAGCAGAATTTGAGCCACATAATGTGTTTATTCATACATAAAATAAACACAGAGTTGAAATCTACAGAAACAACTGACTTTTTCGCTCTAAGAGACCATTTTCATTTGCCCAAAAATAGGCTGGGTTTTAATTATAGACCAGGGATTAAAGCAAAAAATTTTCATCTGACTGAAAATGTTCTTCTGGTCAAAATCATTGGCCACTATTAAAAATGATGCAATACAATACTACTATAGCGTACAAGTTTATATAGTCAAATTTGGCAATACCGTAAAACACACTGAATGGGAGAGTGTACAGGTGTAGAAGATTAGTAACATGGATAGAAAAAATGTCATGAGTGGTATTGGTGGGGGTCTGGGGGTCCTCCCTCAGAAAATTTTTAAAGCTTCAGGTCAATTTTGGTGCTCTCTGGTTAATTTTAAAGGGTATGAAAACCTTTGAAGCAAGTGAAAATAACTAGAAGAAAACCTTACTGCAAAAAATGAGTGAAAAACTTTTTATTTAACCCTCCGGTATCCGGGTGCGCCTTTTAGGCACACTTTGCACTTCGTGTTAAAAAACTTCATATTATTTTTCACAATTTAAATAAGGTTAGAATTCAAAAGTTGTTCATTTTTGCATGATCTTTAAAATTCTGGCCACCAACTAAAATTTGTACACTGTAAACAAAAGAAAATTACAAGACTAGCATCTGTCTCGGAAGTGTGCCAAAAACACACAATTTCTTCCATTATAACCACTGTTTTTGATCCGTAAGCCATTAAGGCATAAATCATGCTTTTACTGATATCTGGGCTTCATTTGAGAGGTGAGGGTCTAAATTAATTTATTAACCATGTTTTTACCCTGTGACGTCACTTTTATGTTTATGTTTATGTTTATGTTTACGCATTTGGCAGACGCTTTTTTCCAAAGCGACTTACAGGGGAAAACCAATTAAATCACTCAATCAATCAAATTTTATTTATATAGCGCCAGATCACAAAAAAGTTATCTCTTGACATTTTATATATAGAGTTGGTCAAAACCAGACTCTAAGTCAATTTACAGAAACCCAACAGAATCCTCCAGGAGCAAACACTTGTGACTGGTGACAGTGGCGAGGAAAAACTTCCCTTTAACAGCAGAAACCTGGAGCAGACCCAGACTCCTGGAGGATGGCCGTCTGCCTTGACCAGTTGGGGTTAAAGAGAGAGAGTAGAGAAGGGGAAAAAGAGAGAGCGATAGAGATAGAGACTGGGGGAGAGGGGGAGAAGGGGGGAGTAGGGGGAATATAATACCATATTTGGAAGAGGAAGAAATTGCATGTTTTTTTTCCCATTAGATGGCAGTCTATTGTTCCCTGTTCCCCTCTTCACTCAGGCTCTGAGAGGGTGTTTTTATGTGTGGGGGTGTGTGAGTTCATGTGCATGTGTGTGCATGTGAATGTGCCCATGCGCGCACATGCGTGGTGTGTACATTATAAGACTTTTTGGACTTTTGTGCAAAAAGCGCATGAAGCCTTCAAAGTGCACTGTTGTTCAGTCACTCCATTTCATGTGTAGATTTTTTATAAAAGATCCAAATCCCTGTTCTAGTTTATTCTTATGAACCACACAGTGCACACATGCGCAGACAGCCCAACACACACTAGTATTCCACAGCACTGAGGTGGAACACCAACGGACATTCAGCAGCACTTCAAAAACACATGAACAAAAGCAAAATGTGACTGTGTTTACAAACCTGCGGCTGCAGGTGGGTCTGAAGAGGACCAGTTTAGAACACATGGGCATTTCGGACTTTGCATCCCCTACCTGACACGATGGAACCAGATTTCAGCACGGAGGGGGTTCACACGGGGGGAGGGGTGTCCAGGAGCGGGCAGGTGCCGTGCGCCTCTCCGCTGTTTTCTCATGGACACCGGGGTGACCGCCAGTGTTCTGAGCCTGATCCAACTTATACTGTGGCCCGGATCAGGAGGTTTTCAATTTCTGTCTCACTGACGACATAGTCCAGATGACCGTGGACCAGACCAACCTCCAGGGAAAACGCTTCGATCGGAACCGGACCGACAGTGACCCCGCATATGAGTGCGTATTTGGGCCTCTTCCTGCCGGTGGGGTTGCACCGCTTCCACCACCAGGAAACCCGCAGCATGTGGGACAAACGGACCGGCTGGTCTGTGTTTGGCTCCACCATGCCCCTAAAGCCATTCGAACCCATCAATGCCATGATCAGCGGATCTTACACGAAATTTTCACAACTTCCAACCTGTATCCATTGGACCCCCTCCACATCAGTTTGTCACGTTTACCCCCCTTTACAGTGCCCCAATTTGCATATAACGTTATTTTGACCGACATCAGTCT
Source organism: Sphaeramia orbicularis (assembly GCF_902148855.1). Lineage (NCBI taxonomy): Eukaryota > Metazoa > Chordata > Actinopteri > Kurtiformes > Apogonidae > Sphaeramia > Sphaeramia orbicularis. The sequence continues at coordinate 8,931,598 of NC_043977.1, forward strand.
GGTCAAAACCGAACCATTTCCAGGTTCGTGATCTCGCTAAGAAATCCTCAGCCGAGAGGGGAGACTCCTGCATATGTCCTCCATGAGAGACGATGCTGTGTTTTGGGTGCCACCAAGTCACGACACTGAATACTGTCCACTGATTGGCTTCTGAGGCACGCATTCAGCCAATGAGGACTTTCATGCACCTCTCCTTTACCGTCTACACACCTGTCCGTTTGTTTTCTTTTGGAGACAGTATGAATACTCGAGAATGTAAAACTGCACATCGTCAAATCAACATTTACGACACTGTTCAAAACATTACGTTCCACAGAGTACACCGCTTAGGTAAACCATCATCCAAAGGACCCCGACCCATCATCGCAAAATTCGAACACTTCAAACAAAAAGAACTGGTCAGAAGCAGAGGAAAGGAACTCAAAGGAACATCATTTGGACTCAACGAACAATATCCACATGAAATAAACGAACGTCGGAAAGCACTGTATCCCATCCTCAAAGAAAACAGACGAAACAACAAACGCGCATCGATCATAGTGGACAAACTTTATATCGACGGACAATTATTTCGCAACTCCAAAATCACGCCATGGCTCTTCTGAACAATTTGCAATAGACTCATACATATAACTGTAACAACCCTGCATTTCGAACTGTAAGACTCATCCCCGACATCGCTCCTAGGGAAAAAAAAAAAGAGTAACCGCCTGCTTGCCCTATAGAGGACTTATACATCTACCTCACTGTTGTTTCTCTCTCTCTCTCTCTCTCTCTTCTATTTATTCTCTCTCTTCTTATGTGTGTTTGTGTTGCTTACATGTTATGTTGATGTCATTACTCACCGTTATGTCTAGTTATGTGTTTAGTCATCTCTGTTTAATGTACCGAAAATTTGTGGCAGTTATAGCAACCAGCCCCCCTCCCTTCCCCCTCCCTATTGACTTCTTCTCTACATCTTATTCAAGACAAGATATACCAAACACATAATAATGCAGACACTTAATCTGGTTACGTGGAATGTACGTGGCTTCCGTACACAAACTAAAAGAATCCAAATCATCAATCATCTCATAAAATTAAAGGCTGATATATGTTTTATACAAGAAACCCACCTTACAAACTCAGAACTACAATATATTAAACTCAAACAATTCGATAAAATATTCTCATCCACGCTAAACACAAAACAAAGAGGTGTTTCTATCCTAGTCAATAAAAATATCCCATTCATCCATAACTCATCCATCATTGACCCACAAGGAAGATTTATCATTGTTAATGCATCTATTAATCATACAACATTCACATTTGCAAACATTTACGGCCCTAACAATGATGACCCATCCTTTTTCCATAACTTTTTCTCCTTACTATATAATTCAGCAAACATCATCATAGCCGGAGATTTCAACACCGTCATTGATCCCACAACTGACCGCTCTAGCACACCAGGTAACACAAGACACTGGCACTCAACGGAAATAATCAAACAATACATGAAGGAACTTGGACTTGGCGATAGTTGGAGAATGAAAAACCCATCAGCTAGGCAATATTCATATTTTTCCTCCCACCATCAGTCTTCATCTAGAATCGACTTATTTCTTGTAAGTAACTCAATTACCCAGCATATCCAAGAAAACACAATCCATCCCATCATAATCAGTGATCACGCTCCAGTCTTCTTATCAATAAAAACTCAAACACACATCAAGTCCCCCACAAGGTGGCGATTCAATACGTCACTTTTAGAGGATCCAGAATTTACCACATTAATCCAGAGAGAGTGGACATCCTTTCTAAAGATGAATGACTCTCCAGAGATCTCACCATCACTTTTATGGGAAACAGGAAAGACAGTCATTAGAGGAATAATCATTTCATATTCATCATATAAGAAACGACAGCAACAGGAACTAGAAACTAGTTTAGAAACAAAAATCAAACACCTTACACACCAACTAACCAGCAATCCCTGTGAAGCAAAACAAAATGAACTAGCTCAACTTAAAACTCAATTGGAAAGCATCATACACAAGAAAACACAATTCATCATTCAACAACTCAAATATGAAAACTTTCAGTACAGTAATAAATCAAGTAAATATCTGGCTAATCTATTACAACACAAAAAAGAAAAAGTAATAATCCCGGCTATACTAAATTCTACAGGTACAGTCACACATAACCCACAAGAAATCAATAATATATTTCACAAATTTTACAGCAACCTCTACTCTTCAAATAACAAACCCAGTCAAACAGAAATAGACACATTTTTAAATAATCTCAACCTACCAACAATACCATCTGATTTAGCCCATTTTTTAGACTCACCACTCAGCCTCGAAGAACTACATAAAGCTTTGCTCAAAATGCCGAATAATAAATCACCTGGACCAGATGGATTTCCTGCAGAATTCTACAAACATTTCTGGAACATATTATCACCACTACTCTTCAGAGTAACTACAGAAATAAAAACTACCTCCATTATACCCCCCCACATGAACACTGCTATAATAACGTTACTGTTAAAACCCAATAAGGACCCAACACACCCCTCCAGCTATCGTCCTCTCTCACTAATCAATACAGACCTCAAAATTATCACAAAAACATTAGCAACTAGAATGGAAACAGTCACTCCAGTCATAATCCATCCCGACCAGACAGGCTTCATTAAAAATAGGCATGCCTCAGACAACATTCGCAGACTTTTTAATTTGATCAACACATCACAGCAAAAACACAACAAAACCATTATTGTATCACTGGACGCAGAAAAAGCCTTTGATAAAGTAAACTTGACCTTTTTATTCTCCACCCTCCATAGATTTGGTTTTGGACAGTCATTCATCCACTGGATAAAAACACTGTACACTTCACCTAGGGCCACAGTTAGCACAAATGGGATCACCTCACCAAGCTTCACACTCCACCAGGGCACCAGGCAAGGATGTCCACTCTCTCCATCTTTATTTGCAATTTTCATCGAACCACTTGCCATAGCCATACGACAGAATGATAAAATCAAAGGAATACAATACACAAATTCAGAACATAAACTTAGCTTATATGCGGACGATTTATTATTACATCTACAAAACCCTTGCACATCATTACAAGAAACATTCAAAATAATCAACAATTTCTCTAAAATCTCACACTATAAAATAAACTGGAACAAATCCACTATTCTACCTCTGACTGGGGATGCCTGGGATTCTGCAGCCCAAGATCCCTCACTCCCACTCCACATTGGTAATATTAAGTATTTAGGCATTAATATTTCCTCCAGGCTGTCAGAGTTGTTTAACCTCAACTATACTCCTCTGCTGAAAACCATAGAAGATGATTTTAAACGATGGACCAAGTTACCACTTACTCTCACTGGACGCATTGCAACTGTTAAAATGAAAACCCTCCCACAAATTAATTACCTATTTTCATTACTCCCCATTACTCCCACAGACAACTGGTTTCAAACATTAAACTCTTTAACAACTCAGTTCTACTGGAAAAATAAAAAATCAAGGATCTCACTTTCAACATTACAGAACTCAAAACCACAGGGCGGCCTTGAAGCACCAAACTTTCTGTATTACTTCCTGTCAAATCAATTACAATATTTACTCAAATGGATCCATAAAGATAAGCACAGTATACCATGGTTACAGATAGAACAGAATCATTGTAAAACTACCTCACTCTCAGACCTCCCATTTCTACCACAGTCAATCAAGAAACAGGACTACTACAACAACATCACAATCTCCTCAACTCTGACAGCCTGGTGGAAAGCCCACAAAATCACTAAATCATCACTGGCACCATGTAGGCTCACCCCAATTTGGCACAACCCAGACTTCCAGCTGTACAACACTCCTGTTTACTTTCCATCATGGCAACACAAAGGCATCACTCACCTCCACCACTTATTTGAAAATAACCAGTTCATATCATTTAATACACTTATCCAGAAGTACGGGGTTGGAAGAGACCAGTTCCTCCAATACCAACAATTAAAATCCATCATTAAATCTAAAATCAACATATCTAACAACATATTACAGTCTTCTTATTTAAGTGAAGAAATCTTTAAAATTACAACCCCCCAAAAAATAATTTCAAAAATGTATAAACTTTTTTCATTGTCAGAAACCTCCATAACACTCCCAACCACCAAATGGGAAAAGGACTTGGCTTTACCTTCCAACCCTGATTTCTGGATACAAATCAATAAAAACATCTTTTCCATGACCACCAATACAAATTTACAACTCATACAATATAAAACCATTCACAGAATACACATCACTCAGGGGAAAATGTTTAAAATGGGGCTGATTAGCACAGATATCTGCTCACAGTGCACCCTGGGTCACACAGATGATTATCTTCACGCCACCTGGTCTTGCCAGCCAGTTCTTTCATTTTGGATAACAGTCACAGAAACACTCTCGTGTATCTTGGGCTGCAGAATCCCAGCATCCCCAACGCTCTGTTTGCTGGGGGACTTGACACACATTACAATTCCAACTAAACACAATAACCCATTACTAATTTCTCTGACCATCGCCAAGAAAATCATTTTTCAAAACTGGAAATCAAAACACTCCTGCCATATCACCCACTGGACAAATTTACTCTCAGAACACATATCAATAGAAAAAATAACAGCCTACAAAACAAACAGTATATCAGCCTTTGAGGAAACATGGAACCCCTTCACAAATTATCTAAAGTCCACCCAGAACTCGTACCAAAGCAGTAACCAAAACCACAGCCATGTACAGGACCACATATCAGACCACATCCAACCCATAACAAACATTTTTTAATTGACATCATCCACATTAACTTCATTTTCTCTCTCTACCTCCATATACAGACAAACCAGGATCCCTGCTCCCCTTCATTCCCACCTACTCTTCTTTCTCCCCCTTTCTCTCCCCTCCCCTCTTTCTCTCTTCAACCAAGCCCCACCCCCCCCCTTGCCTTTTTCCTTTTTTTTGGATTAGAAAGTAATATTTTTATTGTTATCATTATCATCATGTTAACATTATTATTATCATATTGCTATTTACATTTCTGATCTTTTTCATTGTAATATGACGTTGTTTGTCAATACTCTGTCATTGTTGTTGTTTTTTGTTTGTTTATTTGTTTGAGTTTCCTTTTGTTTATGTGTTGTTGTTTTTCTGTCCACATTGTCTTGTTAACTATCACCAATAAAAAAAAAAAAAAAAAAAAAAAAAAAAAAAAAAAAAAAAATCAACATTTACAATATGATCATAGGCGATATATATCGTCCACCTCTACTTTCTAACATACACTTTAATAATATAATAATAATAATAATCTTTATTTATATAGCACTTTTCATACATTAAAAACTGTAGCACAAAGTGCTTTACATATCAGTTTAAAAATCAGTACCGCCCCCCACCCACACCCACCCACTCACCCGCACACACACACACACACACACACACACACACATATACATGCAAACCCACAAGCTCACACATACTTAAGAAGACTGACTGAGCACGGGTAGACCAGAACAAAAATGTACAAGTAAAGGTAAAAGATCAATTTAGGAGGCGCTGTCTCAGGGAGCCATCCGCACCAGGAGGCAGCCGCCGACCCCGGCGACCAGGCACCAGCAACACAGCCCCGCATCCCAACTAGCGGGAGAGGGCCAACTGGGACCCCCACCCACCAGAAAGGAGCGGACCCCAGTGAGAGAAGGCGCCACAGCCCCCGGAGTCCACAGCCGCCCCCCGGCATGGAGGGCTCCCTCTGATGAAACACCGGAGAATAAGAAACATTAAAAAGATATAAAAGAACTGATTAAAAGAAGCTAAATTTAAGACATATATGAAAATAATAAAAATATTAAACATTAAAATGATAAAACAGAAGCACTGGTTAAAAGAATCTTAAGATATATATATTAAATATAACTATAAAACCTTTGCGTAGATAAAACAGAAGCATCAGTTAAAAGCCAAATTAAAAAGGTGGGTCTTGAGCCTGGTTTTAAAAATTTCTACATTCTCTGCGGCCCTGAGGTTCCCTGGCAGGGTGTTCCAGAGGCGAGGAGCATAATGCTGAAAAGCTGCCTCTCCATGGGTTTTTGTATTGGCTTTTGGAACTGTTAAAAGGCCAGTGCCAGAGGACCTCAGGGTCCGCGAGGGTTCATAGGGTAAAAGCAAGTCTAAAAGATAAGAAGGCGCAAGACCATTAAGACATTTAAAGACTATTAAAAGGACCTTAAAATCAATCCTGAAACACACGGGGAGCCAATGCAGTGATTTTAAAACCGGTGTAATGTGAGCCCGCCTTCTGGTCTTCGTCAGCACTCGAGCGGCTGAATTTTGGAGAAGTTGGAGTTGTGAGATTCTGTCTTTGGGAAGACCAGAAAGCAGGGCATTACAGTAGTCAATCCTACTGGAAATAAAAGCATGCATCAGCATCTCCGTGTTGGCTCGAGAGAGAACTGGACGAACTCTGGCTATGTTCTTAAGATGGTAAAAACCTGTTTTTACAATAGATTTAATGTGTGGGATGAAAGTGAGCTCAGAGTCAAAGATAACGCCCAGGTTTTTTACTTGTACCGATGGGTTGAAAGAGTATGCTTGTAATTTTGGTAAGTATTTCTCTCTCGTAGCCTCAGGACCGATAACTAAAACTTCAGTTTTGCCCTGGTTGAGCTGTAAGAAGTTTTCTGCCATCCAGGTTTTAATATTTAAAATACAGTTAAAAAGGGCATCAACTGGCCGAGTGTCTTCAGGAGACATGGCAATATACAGCTGTGTGTCATCAGCATAGCTGTGAAAGTTGATGCCATGTCTCCTGATGATATCCCCAAGTGGGAGCATATATAAATTAAAAAGTATGGGGCCTAAGATTGATCCTTGGGGCACACCACATCTAATTTCATGGATCGCTGAAGAGCATATATCCATACTTACCAAAAATTTCCTGTCTGTGAGATAGGATTGAAACCAGTTAAAAACAGTACCAGAGAGGCCCACCAGGTGTCTCAGTCTATTTAAAAGAATTGGGTGATCTACTGTGTCAAAAGCAGCGCTCAGATCCAGTAGCACCAGGACTGAGATCTTGTGTGAGTCCAAGTTGCACCTGAGATCATTGACTATCTTTAAAAGAGCTGTCTCCGTACTGTGATTAATCCTAAAACCAGACTGATATTTTTCTAAAATGGTATTTTTATTTAAAAAGTCATTCAATTGATTGAAAACAACTTTCTCTATAATTTTGCTTAAAAAAGGTAAGTTGGATATGGGTCTGTAGTTATTAAAATTGTCTGGGTCCAGGTTGCTCTTCTTCAGAAGGGGCCTCACCACCGCCGTTTTAAAGGCAGCAGGAAAGGTGCCCGTCTGAAGAGAGCAATTAACAATGTTTAAAAGCTCGCTTTCAAAGGATCCATAAAATAACTTAAAAAGCGATGTGGGAATTGGGTCTAAAAGGCAGTTGGTTGGGTTTACTTGGGAGAAAACTCTACCAAGTGTCTGAGCATCAATCAGGGCAAAACTGTCCAGTGTTTCATCAGGTAAAAGTAGACCCTCAGTCTTATTAAAAATGGTTCCTTGAACAGGTAAAATACTAGATCTGATAAAATCAATTTTGCTCCTGAAGTGGTCTGCAAAACTATCACACAAGGAGTCAGTTGTGGCAGAGTGTCTGGTGATATCTGGATTAATTAAATGATCAATGGTGGAGAAAAGGAGTTTGGAATTATTTTTGTGTGAGGAAATTATATTGGCGAAGTATGTGTTTCTTGCCTGTCTGACTGCCTTGTTGTATATTTGAAGTTGTTCCAAGAATAACTGATGGTTTATTGTTATTTTGTTCTTCCTCCATTTTCTTTCCGCCATCCTGCATTTTCTTTTCAACGTTCGTGTTTCCTCATTTCTCCATGGAGGTGCAGGCTTTATTTTCACCTTTTTTGTAATCAGTGGAGCTACAGAATTGAGGCTTGACTTAAGTTTGTTATTAAAATTTTCAACAATAAAATCACAGGATGCAGATAAAGGAACTGGAGGGTATTTTTGTAAAACTTCAATAAAATTTGCAGCCACTTCAGGAGTCAGACAGCGCCTCCTCACAGTCCTCACCGAGGTCTCCCTTTTGTTAAAACCGGTGATGCTAAAAAACACACAGTAGTGGTCAGATACAGCCAAATCAACAACAGAGGACACATTCGTGGACAGACCATGGCTAATGACAAGGTCCAGAGTGTGTCCCCTGTTGTGAGTCGGCTGCATGACGTGTTGGGTAAAGTCCATGGAATTCAGTAAGTTCATAAAATCTTTGGATAACTTATCGGACTCATTATCAATGTGCAAATTAAAATCACCGGAAATTAAAATCATATTGTAAGAGGTGTGGATTATTGATAAAAACTCTGAAAACTCATCAATAAAAGCTGCACACTGTTTTGGTGGTCTGTAAACAGTGACGCAGATAATTGCAGGGTTATTAAAAACAAAGGCATGGTGCTCAAAGGTGGGGTACTGATCAAACGAAATTTGCTTGGTAAAAAGGGCATCAGATGTGATTGAGGCAGTACCACCACCTTTCTTGCCCTTTCTAATAGAAAATACAAAGTTAAAATTTGGTGGGGAGGCCTCGGTGAGAACTGCTGGTGCATCCGTGCTCAGCCATGTCTCTGTTAAGAATAAACAATCAATCCGATGATCTAAAATCAAGTCATTAACAATAAAAGCCTTATTTGAAAGAGAGCGGACATTTAGAAGTGCCATACTGAAGGCTGCAGATGAGTTGTTGGTTGGGGGTGTGGTTGCTTTGGAGTTATTGACTGTGAGAGTGATGAGGTTGTCTGGGTCCATTGAGCGGGGTACTTCTGGTGGGTGTCTGAGGAGTCTGTGTGTTGTCCAAACCGGGATGTGACTGGCGGGGTGTGGTTTTGCAGGGAGTGTGCTGTGTGACCAAAGGGGGGAGCTGTGAGCTGTTTTAGTGGGTGAGGGGGGAAACACAGGTGTAGGGGTGTGTGGTGTAAACAGTCAGTCACGTGGGGCAGAGTGTAACGTGTACTGAATGTTTCCAGCTAGTGTAGAGCTGCCCAGTTTGTTTGGGTGGACGCCATCGGCCCTGTAAAAGGAGGGGCGGTTCCAGAAGAGGTTAAAATTGTCGATAAAACCAAAGTCATAAGTGCGGCAGGTCAGCTGGAGCCAGGTGTTCAGGCTGAGGAGTCTACTGAAACGCTCCGCGCTGCGAGACAGTGTTGGTATTGGACCACTGATAAAAACTGACCTGCCACAGCTCTGCAGGAAACTAAAAAGCGTCTTAAAATCAGTTTTTGTCAGCTCGGACTGCCGACGAGCTGTGTCATTGCAGCCAACGTGAACTATAATGCGTTTTACGGAGGATGGAAGTGACGGTAACAGGTCCGGTAGTTTGTCCAGTATGTGTGCGGCTGTGGCTCCAGGAAAACAGCGTGTGATGGAGTTGGCGAAACGAATGTGTCTGATGATACTGTCACCCACGATCAGAGTGGAGGGCTCAAACAGAGGACGAGGGGACATGGAGTAGTGGTACTCACGGTTTGTGGGTGAGCCGGCTGGACTATGTGGTCCGGCAGGGGAGTGAGGCAGACTCACGGCATCAGGACAGGGAGGGTTCCCGGTCTTATCTGGACGAGGAAGCCCACCGGAGTGTCGGAGCACGGCCTCCTTCAGGATCCTGCGCCGGGTGGAGGAGGTCGAGGTCCGGGGGGGAGGACGTTGGGCCGGGCTGGCTAGAATACCGGACTTGTCCGGACGAGGACTTTATCCACAAAGTCAGTCTTGTCATTGGTAATAGTCTGTTTATTGAGGTCATGCTACTTACTGTAACACTGAAATACAAGTAAGCACTTAGTTCACTACAAAGACTTACAGTAACATAAGGGAAACTGTCTCCAGAAGTCAATAAAGTTGATTTTGTTGTTATTGGAGTGCTTGTGATTTTTAGCTTGGGTTAGGGTTGGGGTGAGCACATAGTCAATGACAAGGAAACCCCGGCGTGGACCAAAGGCTGAGTGTTTTCAAGTGTGGGCATGTTATGTTTTCTTTTTGGTGTTCTGTCTGTGATCGTGCTGTTCTTAGGGTGAATCATTGACAAGTAAGAGATGATTACAACAGGCTGGATCTCCTGTTTCATGGGTCCATCTTTAACCTTTCCAACAACACAAGATACGGTGTATTTTGTGCATGTAAACATAGTCGACACATTACCTACATTTCTCCTGCTCTCATACTCAGTCACAGTCACAGCAACTGAAGAAAATCCTTCCTTACTAGAGGTTAATGGTAAATGTATTAAAAGACTAGAAGAAACAACTTTCACAAAACAGACCTTTTGCACATTCTACTGCACTGTGCCTGGAAATGTATCTTGGCCTTATGGATTACTGATAAAGCCCCCAGTTTCAATCAGTGGAAACAAACTGTGGAAGCTTTCCCTACAGCACTGAAGGATAAACCCTTTTCATCCCCCCCCCCCCCCCGAGGGTTTAATTGTCTGTTTGCCATGTACTATTGTTAGTCCTATGTTTTACATTGTCCTTGTCACACCTGTTTTGCAAAAAAAAAAAAGTTCAATAAAAATATGTCTGAAAAAAAAAAAGAGACTAGTTGAAATGTGAATAAATCAAACTCTTGCATGACTTGTCTAATTACAAGAAAACTCCACAGGGTGCATGCTGGGAGCAAACTCTACCATGTATTGCCTCAGAAACAGGACACACAGTGAAGTCCTCTGGGGTTTCATTGAACACTGTTTGTGGTTCACAATGGTTGTGTTCTGCACCTCTTTTAGCAAGTAGCCTGTTCACACCTGTGTGCATCAGTGTCATATGACGACACCTTAGCCTCTCAGGTATCACTGCAATCAGAGGTGTCACTAAAAACAAGCTTTAACACAAACACACCACTGCAGTTAACGTTGACATGGGATGCAATTGTTATTGTTATGATCAAATACACTTATTCACTTAATACGGAGTCCATTTTTAGTCCCAGTTCAATGTAGAGGTCCACATGCTCATCATTTTAGCTGAATACCTAATATCTGCACCAACAGGACATTTTATAAATCACAAATACTGTTTTTAGTATTTTTTATTTAAAATACAACAGTTTTAATACTGATGATGGTGAAGGTCAGATGTTTGGCAGGACAGTTCATTTTACTTCTGTCTTCTGTCAAGCTGTCAGAGGAACAGAATCCAGCTCTCTAAACCAGTTTTTAAGATAAAAATAATCTCAAAACAAAGCAGTTTCCTTTGTTCTGTTGCAAGACATTCTGAGGAGCAGAGACTGAAGTGATCATGGGCTTTCCGTCACTTGTTGAGGTGTTCGACTAAATGTTCGATGCTAAAATCCACTTATCTTCATTCCAATAGGCCATCGTCACCATAAACAGAACAATCTCCACCATTAAGACTGTTCCTTAATGTGTATAAATATATAAAAAACACAACTTTGTGCCTTACAACCCAACCAATCACTGCAATTATTACAAAGTACCAGAGGTCACTAGTTAAATAGGGCATTTTGTATGTTGTTTTTTAGCCATTTCTCTTACCTTTTTTTGCCCAAACTCTACCCTTGAGTCTTTTTCTATCCCCATCCTACCATGATGTGGTCCAGAAGTATTTTTGGACTGGCCAGTGTGTCTAAAAATGACACTCAAAGGGAACATTATGTGTGAAACTGTGCATGGAGGTGTCTTAAACTCTAACACCACTGACGGCCTGATGTGTCAAAAATCTTTAGCTCCCAGTCTTGATTCTTTCTTAAAAGGCTAAGTTAATACTAATTTCTTTTAATTTTAAATTTTTTATTGATCAAATATGGTCACTTCTGGCTCCAAAATATAAACAGCCAAAATACTATTGTTGACTTCTTGTACACAGTCTAAGACCCTGTGGTTGGAAGTGACCATGTGCAGTCAAACAGTATTTATGAGTTTCAAGTGTTACACTTAAGACAGTCCAGCTGATCCTGGTGGAATAAAGGTGGAGAAATTTGACATTTTTCTAAAGTGTGACATGATTTGATCACGATACTCTTTTATAACAGTTTGTCATCAGAACCTCTAATTCTACCCATTTGTCAACTGACGTCCAATCTAAGTGAAAAAGTGTCCAAACGGCTGCAGAACAGACTTATACTAATGATGTCCATTGAGATTCAGCCCAAGCCTAGTTCAGTTTGACTCAAACTGTTTGGGTTAGGGTTAGGGTCTGGCTGTGGTGTGGTTGGTCTTCTACTTCAGTTTGACTCTCATACTGTTTGGGTTAGGGTCTGGCTGTGGTGTGGTTGGTCTTCTACTTCAGTTTGACTCTCATACTGTTTGGGTTAGGGTCTGGCTGTGGTGTGGTTGGTCTTCTAGTTCAGTTTGACTCTCAAACTGTTTGGATGCCGTCTCTTCAGCTGATTGAACAGGTTCGTAGTGTTTACATATGTTATTCTAAGAGTATAACGCGACGGACAGGTTGATGTGTGTGGACGTCTAAGGACTCAAGTTTGCACGACTCTGTGGGGGCCAAGTCTTAAGCTTATGATAGACTTGGCCTGCCATTTTAAGTTTCACTTTCATTGCACATACTCATTTTGGGGTACGTGAGGCACGGAACACACCCCCGTATAAACCCCCCAATTCCACGATCTCTCTGCTTTGTCGGATCGTCGATACGTTTCAATCCTTCATCCTTCGTGTGACACGATTTTTGAGGCTGATTTGTGACGCTGCACGCCTTGATCACAATACTCTTTTATAACTGTTTGTCATCACAACCTCTAATTCTACCAATTTGTCAGTTGACATCCAATCTAAGTGAAAAAGCATCCAAACGGCTGCAGAACAGACTTATACTAATCATGTCCACCTAGATTCAACCTAAACCTTAAATCCTTGCCCAGAGACATTTTAATTGATCAAACCTTCAAGTTAAAATAAGGCAGATACAATAAACACATGTAACAAATACAGGACAGGATGGTGGTAATAGCATAGAGTATTTTTAAACTGTATAAGTAAAATATTTAAATACTTTTTCCACCATCGCTGTACAGAACAACCTCAATACTATCCATCTATTACCACCTCTGTAATACTGGAAGATGACGTACCTGCAGAAACACTGAATAGGAAAAACCCACCAGCAGTCATGGGAACCAGGAACTGATGCATTGAAACAGGGTTAGTGGCTCCCAGAAAGACACTAGTTTGAATGGACCATGGTCTGCAAGACTTCCAGAGGGTCTGGTAAGAGGTTCTGGTAAACTGTCTGATGACCTAGGAGGGGGAAGCAGTGTTTCACAATCAATACAATACTCTAGTTCAATACTTTCACTATGGTTGACAGATGTGGATCTCACTGTTAACTCTGATATAATAGAGCCATAAAACTCATTTCTGGGTCCAAAGACTCTGTATGTTCATTTACTATGAAATCTTTCTCAAATGAGGCACCAGTTCGAGTTTGGAAGGGTCTAAATTCATTACCTGAACTTAAATACAAAGACTGGAAACTAACGCTACGTTCACACTGCAGGTTTGTAGGCTCAATTCCAATTTTCTGTTGAATCTTGATTTTTTTGTTAAGGTTTTTTTTTTTTTTGGCGTGGTTGTTCACATTATAATTGAAATGCGACCTACATCAGACTCGTGCAAACAGTCCATGGGCCTGAAGTGATGTCACATGCATCATACTGTGTTTGCTGACATAAATAGCTGGTATTCACTGACGTCACACATCCGGGGCACTAGATCAGTCTCCGCCATGTTGAGGGGCAAACAAATGCAGAGTTGACTGCGCTTGCCTTTGCATGTATGTGTCCTTTGTTCAAATTGTGACCAGCGGCCGCTCCACTGCGCAGAAGGACAATGGTTAACACCTCTGCCATTCACGGCTGTTACAACAGACAGGACAAAGAAGCCAAATGGGGCCTTTATAGAGGATACAAGGTACTAGTTAACCAGGGGCCTGAGACCGAGGCATTGAGCCGGCAGAGTGAGGCCTGGATAGCCAGGATAAACAGGAACAACTTTGAGTCAACCAGACACACAATGATTTGTTGTGATTATTTTGTAAAGGTGCCATATTTATTTCATCCCTCTAAATAATATTGTACATGCTCTTGATAATGCCCCTTGTAGAGTTAGTTTTGAGTAAGACTTTCTCGATGACCCCCCCCCCGATCCGACTGACCAGACAGTTTAAAGTAGGGTGCCAAAGGAAAAGCACTGGCCGGTGCACATCAATCTGCAACTCCCAGCCTTATATTCATCAACCAATTCCACCTCTTCCTTTGAACTCCTCAATCAATTTATTAAATAGCAAGAAACGTAGGGGGAGACAGAGTCTAGGACAGTGGTTCTTAAGCTTGTTGGAGGTACTGAACCCCACCAGTTTCATATGCGCATTCATACATTTTAACACACACCCATCACCTAATTTCCATCAGGCTACAATAATAATGAATATTTACTGCAAATCAGTGTGACTTCTGCTGTTGTCGAGTGTGTGTCTTGACCTCCGCCAAACCCCTGAGACTGACTCACCGAACCCCTAGGGTTCGACTGAACCCAGGTTAAGAACCACTGGTCTAGGAGGTTTGCCTGTACGTATATAGGAGAGCAGATAAGCAGCAGTGCTGTTTGATCCTAAATATGGTGACTGGGGCTGGGTCCCTGGGGTGATGACGTCAAGTGAATACCATCTATACCAGGGGTGTCAAACTCATTTTAGTTCAGGGGTCACATTCAGCTAAATTTGATCTGAAGTGGGCTGAACCAGTAAAATAACAACATAATAATGTCAACTCCAAGCTTTTCTCTATATTTTACAGTGAAAAAAGTTAAATTAAACAATGAAAATGTTTACATCTACAAACTGTCCTTTCAAACAATGTGAATTACTTGAACAAATTGAAAGAATAATTGTAATTTTAACAATATTCTGCCTCAGTTTATCATTTCCACATGTTCATTATAACGTACAGATCACAGTGGATCTACAAACACACAACATTTAGTATCAGGCAGAATAATGTTAAAATTGCACTTATTTTTCTTAGGACATTTCAGGCTCTTCACATTTGTTCAGATTATTCACATTTTTTGTGAAATTATACTTTGTTTTAGTGTAAATACATGAAAATATTTACATTTACAAAAAGAAACGTGGAGTTGTGAGTATTTATAGATTATGATAGAATTTTACTGGTCTGACCCACTGGAGATTGAATTGGTCTGCATGTGGAACCTGAACTAAAATGATTGTTAATTCTTAATATCTATTTTTGCATTTCACAAATTCATTCCAAGGGCCAGACTGGACCTTCTGGCAAGCCAGATTTGACCCCCGGGTCGCATGTTTGACACCTGTGATCTAAAAGGTTTTTTCCATGTTCTGCCTCCTTCAGCGCAGAATTGTGATGTCTGTTGCATTTCCATGACGTAAAAGTTGGATGAAATGCGACATGACTGTTCAGACTGAAGTCACATTGTGATACATCTGATATGTATCTGCTTTAGACCCACATATGAAAGTGGCCTGGGTCAGATTTGTGCTGTTCAGACTGTCATTAAAAATCAGATATTAGTCCCATTAGTGTTAGAGATAAGGTGAGGAATTGATCATCCAGGAGGACCTCGCAGTGGGGCCACTGCACCACCTCATCCAGAGGATCCAGTTCAGGTGGTTCATCTGGTCAGGATCATATAAAATCAAACTGATTTGATTACAGCCTAAACCTTGACATATCTTCGTCACTACTTTGTGATGATAGAACAAACTAGTTTTTATCTGCTCTGCAACACTAGACAGAAACATGCTGACACTGTCTTTCTTCACTTTTCAAAAAAGAACTGAGGAAAAACAAACAAACAGGGTTGCCATGACAGCAATGAATGTGATGAAAGTCTGAGGTCCAGGAGGAGGAACTGAGAGGAACCACTGATATAACTGAGCTCATCTCCTGGATCTGGTCTGTGTCGATGGAGGTTCAGGATGAACCAGAGCTCTGTTTCCCACAGCTCCTCAACACCTCCTGTAGGAAGCCCTTGACTTCTGCAACTGAAATTATTGTGGTCCATGTTCTACTCGCCATCATCTCTGTGCTCACTGTGATTCTAAACCTGCTGGTCATCATCTCAATCTGCCATTTCAGGTACAGGTTCCCTCACTGTTAATGGGATTATTACAACACATGCTCACTGCTGTGCTTCTGTTGTTCTCATGTTTAACTTCACCTGTGTGTGCATATGTTGTTCACATGCTTTGACATGTACATGATGTTTTTCCTGTGGTGAATAACTAAAGCTGTACTGCCTCCACCTTATTTGTCATGTTGTTCTACGATATCATGTTGTCTGATAGTGTTTCTTTTTTCCTCCAGACAGCTCCACACTCCCACCAACCTCATCCTCCTCTTTCTGGCCTTCTGTGATTTCCTTGTGGGTCTTGTTTTGTTGCCAGGACTAATCGTCATGCTAAAAGGCTGCTGGTTCTATGGTGATCTTATGTGTGCGTTTATAAATCTTCTGATCTTCATCATCACCTCGTCATCAGTAGGAAACATGGTGCTCATCTCAATCGACCGTTATGTTGCTATCTGTGACCCTCTGCATTACACTAATAAGATCACAATGAGAAGAGCTACAGTCTGTATTTGTCTGTGTTGGCTTTTATCTGTTATCTACAATGGTATTATTTTAAGAGAAGCTCTGATTAATCCAGAGAGAACTAGTTCTTGTGTTGGAGAGTGTGTGATAAACTCAGATTCTTTTGGAGGTGCAGTCGATGTTGTTGTAACATTTACTCTTCCCATTATTATCATCCTCGTTCTGTATATGAGAGTGTTTGTGGTGGCGGTGTCTCAGGCTCGTGCCATGCGTTCTCACATTTCAGCCGTCAGAATTCAGCTTGCGGCAAATGTAACTTGCAAGAAATCAGAGCTGAAAGCAGCTCGGACTCTTGGTGTTGTTGTGCTCATCTTCCTTGTGTGTTTCTGTCCATATTATTGTGTTACAATTTCAGGAGACGGTTCGGTTAATTATGTGGTTCAACATCAATCTTCATTTTTTTCTAACTATGTCCTGTACTTTAACTCCTGTTTAAACCCTGTGATCTATGCCTTATTCTACCCCTGGTTTAGAAAAGCTGTTAAACTCATTGTCACTCTGCAGATTCTGCAGGCAAACTCCTCTGAGACCAACATGCTGTAGAGAAGACACATGCAAAAATATACTGAATGCATGTAAAAGTGGGCATGAAACCTTTCCAGATTCATACATTTTTAATTATGCTCATAGTAATAGACAATGGAAATTTAAAATGTCATACCGCATAGTTAGTGTGGATAAAAGTTGCAAATGAGAAAAATTAAAACAGGTCAACCGATGTTAAGATATTATAATTTTTCCACAAAGAGATGTTCTATACTGGAAAAAATCTAAATTTTACTAAGTGTACTTTTCTCATTTCTAGTCAAAATATCTCATCACACTTAAACTATGATGAGATAGTTTGACAAGAAATGAGAATGAGAATCAAAAGATTTTGATTTTTTCCAGTGTAATATCCTGAGTAGATATGTACTCATGCAGGAGTAATGCAAAAGTACAGTTTTATGTCTAATCCTGTGTAGAGTTATTGTACATGACATTTTCTAATGTTTTTGCTAATATTTTTCACATGTTTAGTAATTACTTACATGTACTGTGTATAATGTTGCCATGCAGCACTTAAGATAAAACACAACTGGAAACTGTTATAGGGGTCATATTCATTTAAACCGACTTTTATTAGTCTGTGGTTCATTTATTTGTGTATTTGGACCCTAATAGTTCATAAAGTTGGAATTTGAACCCTCCAGGTGCTGCAAAGCTATGTTTATATTCATTTTGGCAAACATGGAGTGGATTTCTACAACCAATTCCTGCTTAATTTGTTGCGTTTTATAACTAGTTACGTCACGACATTTGCTCATATAAGGTCAAGACTTCAGATGAACATTTCTCTCAGTATGACATAATTGTTTATCAGCAGCAGCGGTTGTAGTCCATACTGAAAATATGTCCAAACTTTGAGCCGATTACCTACAATGTTCAGTTGTTGGTTGTATTAATGAACACAAGTGGCTGAGCGGGACAGAAAGCATGGAACACAACCTGGAGGGGGCGGGTCGTGAAGTGGCTCATTTGCATTTAAAGGGCCAGCGCTCCAAACCACCTTTCTGGTGTCATTAGAAATAGGTTTGAAGATGGACCTGTGGAGTTGAATTAATGAAGAATTCAGACCCAAGCAGAGCATTTACATTTTATGCAGACCTCAGGGAAATGTTTGAAAATGTATAATTCCATTTAAAAAAGCAAAACATTAACCCTTTAATAATAGAAGAACTTTAGATTTATTATTATAAGAGAATTATTACGTACTTACATTATAACTTTTTTTCTGTGTCCTTTCATGTCATTCTTGAACATCTCAAATACTAGCAACATTTATTTCATCGCATTATTATTTTCTGTGAAATTAAAAAATGTGGTTTCAATGCAAGTCAATGAGGCATTTTTTCCATAAGGGTTCTGCACTGAACAAAAACTACTAATGAAATGAAATCATTGTTACTGATAATCTCTGACATGTCCAACACTGATTTAAAACTATGCCACATTCCTCCACCATGTATTATATATGTCGCTTTTCCACTACGTGGAACCAGCTCGACTCGACTCGACTCGGCTCGGCTCGGCTCAACTCAGTATTCGTGGAGACTATTTCCATTACAGGATACTACTGACTTTACAGTACCTGTATGTCATAGCACGTTATTTCCGTGTCGTCTGCTCAGAGAGTTGCTGAAAACTCGCTCGTTGCGTGTTGTCTCATCTGAATTTTTACGTCGGCCACCAAAGACTGAATCTCCTCGACCGACCATGGTGTAGTTTTGGGCTGTTATCATGTGGATTAATGTACTGCTATATTTACTGTCCACTTCCGCATCTGTTTTTTGTAAAACGGTGGGTCACAGAGAAAACTGTCTGACCAATCAGTGGTCTGCAGTGTTATAAGTCACGGTTTAGTATCGCTCGGAACCTTGGCAGAGGTGATACCAAAAAATAGGACCAATGGCCCTGTAGCTTACCGGCCAAATTAAAAGCTTTGGGAAATGTATCCAGATGCCATTTATTCTCACCCAGTTATGTGTATTTATGATATTACAGAAATAGCCCATGTTTTGGTCATATTCCAATCAGATCTGTAAAAAATTCAAATTCCAACTTGATATCATTGATACTTAATGATTTATTGGATCAATCCACTTCCTATCTCTTACAATGGGAAAATTTTTCAAAGTCACACCAAATCCAGAATCAGATCCGGATCGAAATAATTTCAATACCTTGTGTTGACATCATCATACAGAAGCTGTATACCAAGTTTGAAGTCAATCAGAACTGTAGTTTCGGAGAAAAAGACAATTGAAATTTTTTCCCCATAAGAGCCCATGTTAAATTTTCCATACGTTCCCGGATCCAGAAGAAGATCCTGATCAGCATGTGGACATTATGTTTTGGTCATCTCCCCATCAGGGCTGGACTGCAGAAATTTACACTTGATATCATTTATATTTACTGAGTTATTGCATCGATCCACTTCCTATCTCTTACAATAGGGAAATTTTTCAAAGTCGCACGAAATCCAGAATCAGATCCGGATCCAAATAATTTCACTAATTTTTGTTGACATCATCATAAAGAAGCTCTATACCAAGTTTGAAGTCAATCGGAATTGTAGTTTCGGAGAAGACGATTGAAATTTTTATGACAGACGCTGCCGCCGCCGCATGACGACAATAACTTATAGCCTGTTGGCCGGTAAGCTAAAAACTAGTACGGGGTATCAGATTCCAGGTCCTTTTTCATAATGGAAAAGCAAAAAGGCTGAGCCGAGTCGAGTTGAGCCGATACCACGTAGTGGAAACGTGGCAACAGATAATATGTCCTATTTTGTGTGTGTTTGTGTGTTCTTTTTAATAAAACAAGTAGCATCATATATTAAAACTGGCAATTGGTCATGTATATTAGGGCATTAGTGACTTCAGATTTTTTCAGATTGACTTATTTGTCAATAAAATCGAAGTCGAGTTGACTAGACGTATGATGACATCATTACATTGACAGCAGAGGAACAACACAGACACACAACTGTTCAACAACGAGCAACTTGTACTAATGTTCACTGGAACATTAACAACGTACAGTAAAGAGCAAAAAAAAACAAAACTTGCAAGACACAAGCATCAACAGTCCTTCTCAGACTTTTAACCAAAACAAAATATAGGTTAACACCTTGAATTTTCTTTTAAATTTAAGTGAACAACATAAAGTGGGAAAAGGTTCAGACAGCAGCAGAAAAGACACACAGCATGTTAGAGAGAAGAGCGCATTGTCTTCATGAAATAAATGAACAGAATAATCCAAACACACTGGCTGTCCACATTATTATTAAATATTGGTTGTGCTTGCGTGGTTCACAGAACATTACTTAGACCAGAGTTTTTCTTGATCACAGTCAGTTTAGTTCCAACTCTGAGTCGTCGTCTTCCTCGACCTTCGTCTCGGCCTTGTGCCAGTGATGCATGGGTCGGTTTTTTTTTTTTTTTTTTTTTCAACCTGCTTTTGTGGAATTATTTGACCCACCCCGCAAATAAAGTGAAATTTTTTGGACCCGCACCAACCCAACCCAGGTCTGCTGATTCGCACATCACACTACCTTCTGTGTGGAAAGATGAGAGTATCGACATGCGCTGAATGAAGGCTCACGCGCTGTCGGGTGATGTAAAGGAGAGAGAGAATTGAACATGACTAGTTGACTCCTCCAAAGTAACGTTGACTTATGCCATAGACATCGATGCTGTTCTGTTAATGTCCTAATATAAATTGTATATATACATATATATGACCATTTTAGAGCAGAGGGTGTAAAAAGTGTACATAGAGTATAACAGACCTGTA
Organism: Sphaeramia orbicularis; assembly: GCF_902148855.1. Classification (NCBI taxonomy): domain Eukaryota; kingdom Metazoa; phylum Chordata; class Actinopteri; order Kurtiformes; family Apogonidae; genus Sphaeramia; species Sphaeramia orbicularis. Next base: position 8,952,667 of record NC_043977.1, read on the forward strand.
ATATTAGATCAAAAATGTCAAAAAATAATTATTCTAGTCATAAATTGTAAGGGAAGGTCTAGAAGAAGTTCTAGTAAACTTTCAGATGGTCTGGAAGGGTGGTGCAGAGTTTCACAAACTGTTACAAAACATAACTGATGGAGTTATGTCGACCTCCATGTGGAATATCATTGGGTGGTTGAGGGAAATGTTTGAGAATGTCGGCCATATTAGCACTGTTGTTTGTTTTTTCTTCTGTGACTTTGGCCCAATTTTCAGCCACTTGCACGAGGTGTGCCGCTTGGATGACATGTGAAATGGTGGCTCGACTCACGAAGGAGGAACGATGAAAGAAGTTTATAGTGGCTATATTTTAATAATATTTTTTTTAAAAACGATACGCAGCAAAAGATAATCCATCGTAAGATTAAATATCACAGTAGTTCGCCAAATCAAAATTTTGTCACACTCCTACAGTAAAAGTTCATGTAAAGACTGTTTTAGTTTCCTGCGTTAGCCCACATTATCAACTATCTGTGCAATACAGATAGCACTGCTTTGCTTCTGCTTCTTCTCTAACACTGGCCTTTGTCATAACCTCACCACCACCTTCTGATGACAATACAGTCTAATTTTTATCTGCTCCACAAAACTCAACAGAAATAGGCCTGTATGGTTTTTCTCCAGGATTTCAAAAGACTTTCTGCAAAACTTATGTGGAAACATGAATGTGTTAAGTTGCATCAGATAATGCAACAGAAGAGTCCAACTGAGAATCACAAATGTGATGCAGAAACAGAGGGAGGGTTGCCATGACAGCGATGAACATGATGAAAGTCTGAGGTCCAGGAGGAGGAACCCAGAGGAACCACTGATATAACTGAGCTCATCTCCTGGATCTGGTCTGTGTCGATGGAGGTTCAAGATGAGCCAGAGCTCTGTTTCCCACAGCTCCTCAACACCTCCTGTAGGAAGCCCCTGACTTCTGCAGCTGACACTGTTGTGGTCCAAGTTCTTCTCAGCACCATCTCTGTGCTTGCTGTGATTCTAAACCTGCTGGTCATCATCTCAATCTGCCATTTCAGGTACAGGTTCCCTCACTGTTAATGGGATTATTACAACACATGCTCACTGCTGTGCTTCTGTTGTTCTCAAGTTTAACTTCACCTGTGTGTGCATATGTTGTTCAGATGCTTTGACATGTACATGATGTTTTTCCTGTGGTGAATAACTAAAGCTGTACTGCCTCCACCTTATTTGTCATGTTGTTCTATGATATCATGTTGTCTGATGATGTTTCTTTTTTCCTCCAGACAGCTCCACACTCCCACTAACCTGCTCCTCCTCTTTCTGGCTGTCACTGATTTCCTTGTGGGTCTTGTTACAATGCCAGTGGTGATCTTCGCATTTAAAGGCTGCTGGTTTTTTGGTAATTATTTGTGTGCATTTCTAAATTATCTGTCCTTCAGCACATCCTCTTCATCAGTAGGAAACATGGTGCTCATCTCAATCGACCGTTATGTTGCTATCTGTGACCCTCTGCATTACACTAATAAGATCACAATGAGAAGAGTTACAGTCTGTATTTGTCTGTGTTGGCTTTTATCTGTTATCTACAATGGTATTATTTTAAGAGAAGCTCTGATTAATCCAGAGAGATCTAGTTCTTGTGTTGGAGAGTGTGTGATCACCATAGATTTTTTTGGAGGTGCAGTCGATGTTGTTGTAACATTTCTTCTTCCTGTTACTGCTATCATCATTCTGTATATGAGAGTGTTTGTGGTGGCGGTGTCTCAGGCTCGTGCCATGCGTTCTCACATTTCAGCCGTCAGAATTCAGCTCTCAGCAAAAGTAACTTGCAAGAAATCGGAGCTGAAAGCAGCTCGGACTCTTGGTATTGTTGTCATTGTCTTCCTCATATGTTTTTCTCCATATTATTGTGTCACAATTTCAGGAGATGGTTCAGTTAATCTGATGATTCAACATTCATCTATATCTTTTGCTATCTACGTTGTGTACTTCAACTCCTGTTTAAACCCTGTGATCTATGCCTTATTCTACCCCTGGTTTAGAAAAGCTGTTAAACTCATTGTCACTCTGCAGATTCTGCAGCCAAACTCCTCTGAGACCAACATGCTGTAGAGAAGATGCACACAGAGCTGTCCTTAGTCAAAATGGACTGAAAACATGTAAATATCCGTATGCAAATTGTTTAAATGAATATATTTTTTAATCTTTCTCGCAGTAATTTCACATCAGTGGATGATGAAAATGAAAAATGTCTCATATTCCATGTTTCTGTGCAGATATATTTGTAGAAATCTCCACATAGGTCAGCCACATACAGAGCTATTCTGTGTGTTTGTTACTGGAAACTGTTAATAATAATCATCATCATCATAATAGAAGGACTTTATATTTATTATGATAAAAGAATTATTATATACATACATTTTAACCTTTTTCTGTGCCCTTTCATTTCAGTCTTGGACATCACAAATACTAGCAACATTTATTTCATCCCATTATAATTATTTTCTATGAGATTAAAAAATGTGGTTTCAATGCAAGTCAATGAGGCATTTTTTCCATGAGTGTTCTGCACTGAACAAAAACTACTAATGAAATTAAATCATTGTTACTGATAATCTATGACACAGGTGTCCAACATGTGGCCCAGGGGCCAAATCCGGCCCGCCAAAGGGTCCAGTCTAGCCCTGGAATGAATTTGTGAAATGCAAAAATTACACTGAAGACATTAATCATTTTAGTTCAGGTTCCATATACAGACCAATTTAATCTCAAGTGGGTCGGATCAGTAAAATACTATCATAATAACCTATAAATGATCACAACTCCAAATTTTTGTCCTTGTAAATGTAAACATTTTCATGTCATTTTACTGTATTTACACTAAAACAAACTAACATTTCACAAAAACACACATAACGTCAACAAAGATGAACATTCTAAAATGTCTGAAGTGTAATTTTAACAATATTCTGCCTGTTATTAAATCTTTTGTGTATTTGTTGATCCATTGTGATCTGTAAGTTGTAATTTACATGGTTAAATGATAAACTGAGACAATAATATTGTTAAAATTGCACTTAGTTTCCTTAAGAACCTTCAGTTTGTTCATGTTATTCACATGGTTTTAAAGGACAGTTAGTAGATGTAAACATTTTTATTGCATAATTTACTTTTTTCACTCTAAAACATTGAGGAAAGTTTGGAGATGACATTATTTGTATATTATTATCTTATTATTTTACTGGTCCGGCCCACTTCAGATCAAATTTGGATTAATGTGGCCCCTGAACTAAAATGAGTTTGACACCCCTGATCTATGACATGTCCCACACTGATTTAAAACAATCTCACATCCCTCCACCATATATTAAATAGACAATATTTCCTTTTTTTTTTTCATTTATTTATTTTTTTAATTAAAATGAGTGGTATCATGTATTAAAACATGCAACTGGTTAAAGTCCAGTCAATTATTGAATATTTGGCAGTAATGAGCAGAGCTGAAGTGGCTGAAGTGGTGAACTGGTCAGGTACAAACTAGTTGAAGATTGTTAGAGAGGGTTTTTCAGGTTTCTGTCTTTTAAATAGTGAAGATATTCATTCATTCATTCATTCATTATCTGAAGCCGCTTTATCCTCACTAGGGTCACAGGGGTCGCTTGGAGCCTATCCCAGCTACTTAAGGGCGAAGGCAGGGTACAACCTGGACAAATCGCCAGTTCATCACAGGGCTATACAGCCCTGTAATAATGAAGATAAGGGTGTCCAAACTTTTTCCTCAATGAATAAATTATTAAGTAGAATTTACCAACACATTTTAAAAAGCATGTCCTTAGTTTCATCTTTTTAAGTACATTTTCTCCATATTTTAGTTAAAATAAAGATAAAAAAAAAATCCCAGATATTTAGATAAGGTAAAGAAAACTAATATCTAAAAGGGGGGGCATCCTGACTTTTTCCACATGGCTGTATATCCACACACTCAAACATATTCAGATGTGCGCACACACACACAAATTCGTTCTTCTGACATGTTTCAAAAGTCATTTTTCTGCATGTTTCTCACTCTCAACTTCTTCCTCCCTCGCCAAATCAATAAAGTAATCATCCATGGCGCATGTGCCCAGTGCATCCGCGGAGCTCATACTTTAGTGTGCAATGTACACATCCGCAAATCTGCAGCGCATGTTAACGTGGGTCTTCAGAAAAGAAAAACTTTACCCAAATAAACAGTAACACTTTTAAATGTAAGGAAAAATATATTCTATTTAATGGATCAAATTTTATCGATACAAACATTCAATAACCGATGCATCTCAATATCATTTCAAAATTTTCATTCACTCGCAGCTTCTCTACTGGTACACTCGGATCATGCATGCGCATGTCAGTGTATCGGTACGTATCGGATAATCTTCCCATCCATAGTGTATATAATTAATAGGCATTACATGACACAGAAACTTGGTGACATAGTTTCACACGAGGTGATGCAAATTGTTTCATTCATGTAATTTTGGAGTGAGATCATAATCCTTTTATGAAAAATGTGTAATGAGAATAATTTATTTTAATTTTTCTTTACCTTGCAATATTATATGACATAGTCTGAGAGAGAGTTTTAAGACTTATAGTTTGAACATTGAAATATTGACTAACCTTTGCTGTGAAGACAAACATCAGCATTTCCAAGGCCTCTGAAGGATATCCCTGAAATCAACAGCAAATAGAAAAGCCATAAATACTTTTGCATTACTACAATAAAAATCAAGTATTGGTAAGAGGGAAAACAGAGTTAAAACTCTGGTAGGTTTAATGAAAGGGAGTTAAAAGCAAACAAATTTACTAACGCTGCTTATGCTGTCAGGGGCCAAAAGCAAGGGTATATCCCCAAAATCCCCCCAATCCTTTGCTATATAATAAAGCAAATAAATGACACAATGTACAAGAGATACCACCTTAATTTTGGATGATTGATATGAATCAAATTTGAGCTTGATTGGCCTACTATATCTATTAATACTGCAAAAAAAAAAAAAAAAAAAGATTTTTCAACAGAGGCACCCCCATTTGGACAAGTGACAATATTCACAGAACACCCAAAATCAATACAGTTCTTCCCCTAGGGGTCACCTATGTCGGTGCTAAAGGGGGATAGTTATCATGTTTACACAAAGGATATCCAGCCTGAATAATGTCAGAAAATGATTTGCTAAATAATGTCAGAAAATATATTAGATATTTGTTGGACAATCAATATGAACCAAGTTTGAGCTCGACTGGCCTACTACTTCCTTAATAATGTCCAAAAAAACTGATTTTTCAACAGAAGCTCCCCCAACCATTTGGAAAAAACACACCACCTGGTGTCAACATACACTACCAGTCCAAAGTTTTAGAACACCCCAATTTTTCCAGTTTTGTATTGAAATTCAAGGTGTTCAAGTCCAATGAACAGCTTGAAATGGTACAAAGGTAAGCAGTGAACTGCCAGAGGTAAAAAAAAAAAAAAGAAAAAGGTAAGGTTAAACAAAACTGAAAAAATAATGTACATTTCAGAATTATACAAAAAGGCCTTTTATGTTCAAAACTACCTTTCTGGGAAAAGTGCAATACTAATATCTAAAATACATTTAGTAATATTTTATTTTATATTTGATTTATATCAGCAGAATTACATTTTTCCTGTTTTTCTATACTCTATTGTCTCCAAAAATTGGGGGGAAATGTTCAAAAATTCATAATAAATGCATTAAAGACATTTTGAGGGTTTTCTTTGTTCCCGTACCGAACTCCAAAAAAAAAAAAAAAAAAGAACCATGGCTTTCAAAACTGAAAATGTACCAAACTGAAAATTTTGTGTACCGTTACAGGCTATATATATATATATCTATATATATCTATATCTATATATATCTATATATATATATATATACATATATACATACATACACATACACACACACACACACACACACACTATATTGCCAAAAGTACTTGCTCACCTGACTTGACTCGCATATGAATTTAAGTGACATCCCATTCCTAGTCTCTGGGGTTCAATCTGACGTGGGTCCACCCTTTGCAACTATAACAGCTTCAACTCTTCTGGGAAGGCTGTCCACAAGGTTTAGGAGTGTGTTCATGGGAATTTTTGACCATTCTTCCAGAAGCGCATTTGCATTTCCCCACAAGGTGGGGAAGCAAAATTTACAATATTTTGAGCCAGGGATTGAAAGACAGTGTATGACCAATTAGTTTATTTAAAGTCATGAGAATTTATTTGCCACAAGAAAATTTATATAATAGAAAATGTTTTTATTCTATGTGTCCTCCTTCTTTCTCAATAACTGCCTTCACACGCTTCCTGAAACTTGCGCAAGTGTTCCTCAAATATTCAGGTGCCAACCTCTCCCATTCTTCTTTAATAGTATCTTCCAGACTTTCTCGTAATAGTTTTGCTCATAGTCATTCTCTTCTTTCCATTATAAACAGTCTTTATGGACACTCCAACTATTTTTGAAATCTCCTTTGGAGTGACGAGTGCATTCAGCAAATCACACACTCTTTGACGTTTGCTTTCCTGATTACTCATATGGGCAAAAGTTTCTGAAAAGGTATGGATAATAGTGTTAGGTATGATTATGACATCAATATATGTTTGGTTTCAAAACAATTGACGTAGTGCCTGCTGAGAAAAAACAACTAAATGTTCATTGTAAATTTTGCTTCCCCACCCTGTATGTATGTATACATGTGTATATATATCGGCTAAAATTTGCTTAGAGGTATTATCTATATCTTTGTGCATAAGAAATCAATATAAGTGAATCCCCAAAGGAACTTTGTGTTGGCAAATGCAAGATATGCACATTTACAGGAGTTCAGTTCTGTTGCAACATGTTGATGGTCATATGAACTATGTTTTCAGGTCAAAAATGTCCAATTTCATCACAATTAATGCTATATTTTCATGTTACAAATGGCCAAGTTATATTTTAACTGAATTTACCTGAAAAACAAATATTCTATTTATTTAGATTCCCAAATTTTTCTTACAAGATTATATACTACATATCACGTTTTATTTTTACAGGTTCAATATGGAGTATGGTGCTGATCCATCCTGCTTATGTTACACGAATACATACATTAAGAATGTCACACGTCACTTTTTAAATCAACAGTTTTCTAATAATAAGCATTTTTATTAAAAAAAATAATTCTATATTGTTATTTACTCTTTCATATGATGATAAACTATACAATAAATAATTATGATGCTAGTTTTTACACAGGGAACTTTTCTGGAAACGGTGACATGGCTGCCGAGCACCAGTAGGATGGGATCCCTAACAACCATGTCACATCCGTCCACTGCCACATTTTGTGGTTTTCTTAAGCTGTTATTGTTTTAGATCCACAATACTAACATTTATGAATAAGAGGATAATTAGCAATAGTAAGTATGTAAGTTTATTACTAATAAAGTACTGGTACTGACCAGAGCATCATGGGTAATGTCACGTCCGTCCACCAGCAAAAGTTTTCACATACACGTGCTATTCAAAATCCAATATTTCTGAAAATATAGCTTCCACTGTCAAATAATATCAGTAGTCTGTGCACAAATATATTAGCATTATTTCAACATAGTTCTATGAATTTCTTACAACTTTTTTTTTTGACAAAAGTGGCCACTCATTTGACCCCGTAAGTAAATTTTAGCCGATACATACAGTACAGGCCAAAAGTTTGGACACACTTTCTCATTCTTTGCATTTTCTTTATTTTCATGACTATTTACATTGTAGATTCTCACTGAAGGCATCAAAACTATGAATGAACACATGTGGAATTATGTACTTAACAAAAAGTGTGAAATAACTGAAAACATCTCTTATATTCTAGTTTCTTCAAAGTAGCCACCCTTAGCTCTGATGACTGTTTTGCACACTCTTGCCATTCTCTTGATGAGCTTCAAGAGGTAGTCACCTGAAATGGTTTCCTAACAGTCTTGAAGAAGTTCCCAGAGATGCTTAGCACTTGTTGGCCCTTTTGCCTTCACTCTGCGGTCCAGCTCACCCCAAACCATCTCGATTGGGTTCAGGTCCGGTGACTGTGGAGGCCAGGTCATCTGGCGCAGCACTCCATCACTCTCCTTCTTGGTCAAATATCCCTCACACAGCCTGGAGGTGTGTTTGGGGTCATTGTCCTGTTGAAACATAAATGATGGTCCAACTAAACGCAAACCGGATGGAATGGCATGTCACTTCAGGATGCTGTGGTAGCCATGCTGATTCAGGTTGCCTTCAATCTTGAATAAATCCCCAACAGCGTCACCAGCAAAGCACCCCCACACCATCACACCTCCCCCTCCATGCTTCACGGTGGGAACCAGGCATGTAGCATCCATCCGTTCACCTTTTCTGCGTCGCACAAAGACACGGCGGTTGGATCCAAAGATCTCAAATTTGGACTCATCAGACCAAAGCACAGATTTCCACTGGTCTAATGTCCATTCCTTGGATTTCTTGGCCCAAATAAATCTCTTCTGTTTGTTGCCTCTCCTTAGCAGTGGTTTCCTAGCAGCTATTTGACCATGAAGGCCTGATTCACGCAGTCTCCTCTTAACAGTTGTTGTAGAGATGTGTCTGCTGCTAGAGCTCTGTGTGGTATTCATCTGGTCTCTAATCTGAGCTGCTGTTAATTTGCGATTTCTGAGGCTGGTGACTCAGATGAACTTATCTTCAGCATCAAAGGTGACTCTTGGTCTTCCTTTCCTGGGGCGGTCCTCATGTGAGCCAGTTTCGTTGGAGCGCTTGATGGTTTTTGCGACTGCACTTGGGGACACATTCAAAGTTTTTGAAATTTTCTAGACTGACTGACCTTCATTTCTTAAAGTAATGATGGCCACTCGTTTGTCTTTACTTAGCTGATTGGTTCTCGCCATAATATGCATTCTAACAGTTGTCCAATAGGGTTGTCAGCTGTGCATCAACCTGACTTCTGCACAACACAACTGATGGTCCCAACCCCATCAATAAGGCAAGAAATTCCACTAAGTAACCCTGACAAGGCACAGCTATGAAGTGAAAACCATTTCAGGTGACTACCTCTTGATGCTCATCAAGAGAATGCCAAGGGTGTGCAAGGCAGTCATCAGAGCTAAGGGTGGCTACTTTGAAGAAACTAGAATATAAGAGATGTTTTCAGTTATTCACACTTTTTTGTTAAGTACATAATTCCACATGTGTTCATTCATAGTTTTGATGCCTTCAGTGAGAATCTACAATGTAAATAGTCATGAAAATAAAGAAAATGCGAAGAATGAGAAGGTGTGTCCAAACTTTTGGCCTGTACTGTATATATGATGATTTTACAGCAGAGGGTGTAAAAAGTGTACGTAGAGTATAACAGACCTGTAATATTACTTTAAAAAAATGTCCAAAACAAAAAGTTCTAGCCTAAAAAAGTTCTAACAGACATAATGATCACCAAATTTAAAAGAATAAAATGGCCTGAGGGGTCACTAAGGGTTAATGATAACTTAAATTACGGTGTCATACTACATAATTTGAGATATTTTCGTTGTTGCTTACTATCACCAGGGTCACCTTAACCTAATGTTAGGCCCCTTGCTGAGAGGCTTTGGAGGCCCTGTCCCATCCTCCAAATTTACAAAGTCTCATTAGAAAAAATTATATCTAGGTAATCTACAACAGTGGGTTTTCTTTTTTTGACACAGAAACATAATCATATTTTGATTAACATATCAATAAGCCCACTTGAACATAAACACAAACAGCACTTTTATAACAACACAACAACTTATGGTGATAATTTAACCAAGATGTGTGAAAGTTTGACTTCACATCATATTACAAAAAACATCATGACCAACCATCAAATGTCTGCAAAAACATATATAATGTAAGCAACAGATCAAACTATAAGCCTTGTGCACCCATGCACCTGCACACACACACACACACACACACACAGGTGCATGCTTTATGCTGATTGGGATTACCTGTTAACTGACACACATGAGAGGACTTTGATTGAAGACAACAGAGGAGGATTGAGTGATTGATAGTATTGAAAGCTGCACTGACGTCGAGGAGAAGGAGAATGGTGAGGGAGCCAGAGTCAGAGGAGAGTAGGAGGTCGCTGGTGACTTTGAGAAGGGCTGTTTCAGAGCTGTGGTGAGAACGGAATCCAGATTGAAATGTTTCATACAGTTTGTTGGAGAGGAGATATTGCTTGAGTTGGGTTGTGACGGCTCTTTCCAGTATTTTTCACAGAAATGGGAGGTTGGAGATAGGTCTGAAGTTGTTGGGGTCATTGGAATCTAGGACAGGTTTCTGAAGGAGGGGAGTGATGGCAGCAGTCTTGAGAGGTGGGGGGGACTGTGCCAGTGGTAAGGGAGGAGTTGATGGTGTCAGTGATGCGTGGGGCGAGATGGGTGAAACAGGCTTTGATAAGGGGGGAGGGGATGGGATCCAGAGGGCAGGTGGGTGATTTCATGTTGGAGAGTATTTCAGAGAGGTCATCAGTGGTTGTGGTTGAGAAGAGGGAGAGCCGTTTGTCTGTGGGTGGGGGAAGAATGGGTTCCGGGTCAGAGGTAATGGCAGACGAAGAGAAAGCTGGTTGTGAATGTTGACAATTTTGGAGTGAAAAAAATGATAGAAAGTTGTTGCATTTCTCAGGGGTGAAAGATGATGAGATGTTGTCATGGGGTTTGAGGACTTTGTTGATAGTGGAGAACAGAGAGCGGGGGGTTGGAGGATCCAGTGTGAATAATGCCGGAGTAATAGATGGAGCGGGCTATGTTAAGTGAGGGTTGGTACAGGCGCATGTGTTCTTTGTAGGCGAGGGTGTGTAAGGTCAGTCCAGTTTTGTTGTGTAGGCGTTCAAGCTGTCTCAGTTGTTTTTTGAGTTTGTGAAGTTGCGGGGTGTACCAGGGGGCTGAGTGAATGAAAGTAACGGTTTTTGTTTTCATGGGGGCAGTTGGTTGAGGGAGGTAGACAGTGTGTTGTTGTAGATGTTGGCGAGGTCCGTGGGGGTTGGGTTAACAGGGAGGGTGAGGTCAGGAAGAGCATTCGATATGCAGGTGGCGAGAGAGGCTGGGCAGATGGACTTAAGATTTTGAAAGGTTATTGTGCGGTCTTGTTTGGGTTGGGGGGCGGGTATGTTGATATCCAGTGTGATGGCCAGGTGATCAGATATGGTGAGGTTGGTGCTGGAAATGTTATGGATGTGGAGGCCAGTGGGGCAAACCAGATCAAGGATATGTCCTCAGCTGTGGGTGGGGAAAGTTATGTGTTGGGTGAAGATGAGGCACTTGAGTAAGTCCAGGAAATCATTTGCATTTTTGCAGTCAGGGGAATCAATGTGGAGGTTAAAATCACCAAGCAGTAGGAAAGACGGTGAAGTTGATGACAGTACTGTGATGAATTCTGAGAGATCTCATAAGAAAGATGGGTTTGGGGGGACGGTAGATGATGGCGATGAGGAGAGGTTTAGGGTCAGGCAGTTTAAAAGCCAGGTGTTCAAAAGAAGAAACAGCGGGTATGGAGAGAGGTCGTGGGTTGAGGTCAAGATGGTGAATAGCAGCAATACCTCCTCCATGGCCCTCGAGGCGTGGGTTGTCCAAGTATGAGTATCCAGCGGGGGTGGTTTGGTTTAGTGCAATATAATCCAGGAGTTTTTGCCAGGTTTCAGTAAGACAGAGGAGATCCAGGTTATTGTCAGTGATGAATTCGTTAAGAATGAGGCTTTTATTATTGAGGGATCATGTGTTGAAGAGGGTGAGTTTCAGGTGCTTTTGTTTTGAAATTGATGATGCGGAAATTGGGATTGGGCGGAAGTTGAAAGAGTTCACGTTGGGGTTGTTCTGATGATGCAATGTGGAAGTGCTGAAGCCGGTGTCCATGCTGTGATTGGACCAGAGAGAGGGGATACTGTTTATCGTGGTGGAATGATAACTAAACTTGCAGCGTGAGCTTCGGTGGATGTATTGAGGACAGAGACGAAGTCTGGAGCTTTTTAGTGTGGCGATGTGTTCAATGGAAGGAGGCGTTTGGTGGTTTAACTGGAGGAGTTGCATGGATGTGTAGCATAGCGCCATAGCTGGGGCTGTGACGGTTCCAGAGGTGGATGATGGAGGTCTGGGTTTGTTGAGGGCATTAACACCAGAGGTAAAAGTGGGTTTGAGTCGACGGGGTTGCAGGATGGAGTAGCTGAACGTGCTGACCATGGATGGTTGTTTCCATGCCCCTATGACCGCTAACCAAGCAGCGCTAGCACCAGGCAGCAGCCAGCAAGCTGCTGACCCACTAGCTTGTAGCCAGCCGCCCAGCAGCCAGCTAGCTGATGGCCCAACGCTGCTGGCAGGGAGTCCTGGACAGCTGACAGCAAAAGCAAAGACAGGTAGCAGCTGGCTAACCGTCAACTGGCTGGCTAGCAGTTTCCTGCTAGCCCGCTTTCCCGTGGACCCGAGCTGCCAGTGAATCTCGGGCAGATGTCCCACAGATGGGGATTAGAGAGGCAGATGAAAACAATCCAAACCATGACTGGATGACAGAAACAGTTTGTGACCGGAGTGGTACTTCGGTCGGCAACCCGGCAATGGTGATAGGATCAAGAGCCCTTTTCACTGTGGGTGTAGTTGGTAGCTAAAGCTTGCCTTGCAGGTAGGCGTCTACTCCACCGGTAAAAATGGGTAAAAATAGTAGCATCCAAGGTCCAGAGAAGTGTAGAAGCAAAGGTACTAATATGAGCTGTGAATAGAGCGAATAGCCAAACAAAAGAAGCACAGGAAAACTATAAAGGTTAAAGACAATTAGGAATGGCGAAGCGGCAAACAGTGCAACGCCAGCCTCCTCCCCAGAGCGGAAGTTGAATGTCCTTTAGTTCATAAAGCCTCCTCTCCTTTGGTTTTTACACATATCGTGTCTTTGTAAAATTGAAGCTCACTCATTTGGGCCCATTTGAACTGGGATGAGTTTGTCCTGAGTATCTGTATTCAGACAGTTTCTCTGTTGGGTGAGGACCTGAAGCAGTGGGGGCTGGGGAGGGGTTAACACTAGCACGGACCAGGTCTGTGCACTCACTCACTCGGACGGACCGAGTCCGTGCATGTGCTTGTTTGAACCGACCCGCACTCGGATGGACCAGGTCCATGCACGTGCGCTCGGACGGACCCACACTTGGACGGATCGAGTCCGAGCGGGAGCCCTATCCCCGAATCTCTGGAGCTCTGTCCGTGCAGGTGCCTTCCACCATGTTTTCAGAGGCCAAACATTACGAACTATGCACGCATGCCTGGAGTGCTGCTTCTTCTCCAAGAAATGAACAGTACTGTGAGTTTTGTAAGTGCGGTTATCGAACTCGGTTATCATAATAATTCGATTTTAAATGGTTATACTAACCATTGGAAATTTTACTGCGGTTTATCATTATACCGGTAATCGTTACATCCCTAATTACCAACTATCTGTGCAATACAAATAGCGCCGCTTTGCTTCTGCTTCTTTTTCTCTAACTCTGGCCTTTACCATAATCTCACCACCACCTTCTGATGACAATCCAATTTTTATCTGCTCCACAAAACTCGACAGAAATAGGCCTGTATTTTTTCTCCCAGGATTTCTGAAGACTTTCTACAAAACTTATGTGGAAAGATGAATGTGTTAAGTTGCATCAGAAAACGCAACAGAAGAGTCCAATTGAGAATCACAAACATGATGCAGAAACAGAGGGAGGGTTGTCATGACAGCGTTGAATATGATGAAAGTCTGAGGTCCAGGAGGAGGAACCCAGAGGAACCACTGATATAACTGAGCTCATCTCCTGGATCTGGTCTGTGTCGATGGAGGTTCAGAATGAACCAGAGCTCTGTTTCCCACAGCTCCTCAACACCTCCTGTAGGAAGCCCCTGACTTCTGCAACTGAAACTGCTGTGGTCCATGTTATAATCAGCATGATGTCTGTGCTCACTGTGATTCTAAACCTGCTGGTCATCATCTCAATCTCCCATTTCAGGTACAGGTTCCCTCACTGTTAATGTGATTATTACAACACATGCTCACTGCTGTGCTTCTGTTGTTCTCAAGTTTAACTTCACCTGTGTGTGCATATGTTGTTCAGATGCTTTGACATGTACATGATGTTTTTTTCTGTGGTGAATAACTAAAGCTGTACTGCCTCCACCTTATTTGTCATGTTGTTCTATGATATCATGTTGTCTGATAATGTTTCTTTTTTCCTCCAGACAGCTCCACACTCCCACCAATCTCTTCCTTCTCTGTCTGGCCGTCACTGATTTCCTTGTGGGTCTTGTTGCAATGCCAGAGGGGATCTTCAATCTCAAAGGCTGCTGGTTTTTGGGTGATCATATGTGTGCATTTGGAAATTATCTGACCTTGAACATAGCCTCTTCAAATGTCGGAAACATGGTGCTCATCTCAATCGACCGTTATGTTGCTATCTGTGACCCTCTGCATTACACTAATAAGATCACAATGAAAAGAGCTACAGTCTGTATTTGTCTGTGTTGGCTTTTATCTGTTATCAACAATGGTATTATTTTAAGAGAGGATCTAATTAATCCAGAGAGAACTAGTTCCTGTGTTGGAGAGTGTGTGCTCAACTTAGATTCTTTTGGAGGTGCAGTTGATGTTGTTTTAAATTTCATTCTTCCTGTTCTCATCATTATCAGTCTGTATATGAGAGTGTTTGTGGTGGCGGTGTCTCAGGCTCGTGCCATGCGTTCTCACATTTCAGCCGTCAGAATTCAGCTCTCAGCAAAAGTAACTTGCAAGAAATCGGAGCTGAAAGCAGCTCGGACTCTAGGTGTTGTTGTCATCGTCTTTCTTGCGTGTTACTGTCCATATTATTGTGTTACACTTTCAGCAGATGCTTCCGTTAATTATGTGATTCAACATTCATCTATATCTTTTGCTGTCTATGTCGCATACTTTAACTCCTGTTTTAACCCTGTGATCTATGCCTTATTCTACCCCTGGTTTAGAAAAGCTGTTAAACTCATTGTCACTCTGCAGATTCTGCAGGCGAACTCCTCTGAGACCAACATGCTGTAGAGAAGATGCACACAGAGCTGTCCTTAGTCAAAATGGACTGGAAACATGTAAATATCTGTATGCAAACTGTCTAAATGAATATATTCTTTAATTTTTCACAAAATAATTTCACACCAGTGGATGATGAAAATGAAAAATGTCTCCTATTCCATGTTCCTGAGCAAAGATATTTGTAGAAATTCCCACATGGGCCAGCCACATACAGAGCTATTCAGTGTGTTTGTAACTGGAAACTGTTATTAATAATAATCATCATCATCATCATTAAGGGTGTGCCATCTAAGGCACCTCAAGATTCAATTCGATTACGATTCATGGTGCTACGCTTTGATTAATCAATGATTATCATGATAATAATAATTATAACAATTATTACAATTACAACGATTTTCAATGCATCTTTTTTCCTGTTCAGGAGTTTTTTCTCCCTCTGTGGTTACTTCATACTTTTAAATGAGGTTTATTTGTCAGTATCCATAAATTCAAGCAATCAAACAAATTTGCCTCCATTATCTCTTATTTGTGTCAAACCGCCGAATGATTCAACCTATTTTCCACCAGGGAACCAACAGGAAAAGGTAGCAGTGGTTTATACAGCAAAAGCTGCTCTTATTCACAAATATAGATTTCCAGTTACCTGCAAAACATCTGCTGTATCAAAACCAATACTTTTCAAAAATATTCACCTGTTAACCACATTTGGTGGTTAACAGGTCCCCATTTTTTGGGGGAAAACAAATAAAATGTCTTTAGAAATAAATAAGACTTATTTCAATCAAAAGTGGTTTATACAGATTTCTGTGCTAGTCTAATTAAAAATAAATAAATAAATAATTGCTTATTTAGTTTCTCTGGCCCCTCAAAAGCTCCCCAGGAACCCACTCAAACTCTGTTAAGTTTCAAACTCAATGAGCAGCATAAATTCCACAACAAACTAAATATTTTGATATCCACAATCAAAGCATGCATCACATGTCGGTTGTATCCTACAAGCTTCCCTCAGTGATTCCACTACTTTGGTTTTGCTCTCATTGTACAGTTCAGGAACTGCTTTCTGGGAAAAATACTTTCAGTTCAGAAGTTTGTATCTGCACTCCAGCATCCACATCAGAGCACGACGGCCTTGCTTCCAAACACTAGCTTTTTAACCCGTTGGGTGAATCTGACACTCTGTAACTGCAGCCAAACAGTTAGAGCTGGTGTTACTGTGCTCCCCTGGTCTGTTCCTTAAGGCGTCCAGGCGGCATGCGCCACTTTTATTTTCCTGCTGCATGCTGCGGTTGTGTTCCTGTCATTAAGTAATTAGCAAAAATAAACGTTTTTGAATATTTATGAATTGTTATTGAATCATCATGTGAATAAATCTAGTAATCTAATAATAATAATAATAATAATAATAATAATAATAATAATGATATTGGCACACCCCTAATCATCATCATCATCATAATATAAGGACTTCACATTTATGATAAAATAATTATTTTAACCTTTTTCTGTGTCCTGTCATTTCAGTCTTGAACATCTCAAATACTTGCAACATTTATTTCATCGCATTATTATTATTTTCTATGAGATTAAAAAATGTGGTTTCAGTGCAAGTTAATTTAGCCATTTTTTCCATGAGTGTTCTGCACTGAACAAAAACTTCTAATGAAATGAAATCATTACTAATAATCTATGACATGTCCAACACTGATTTAAAACAATGTCACATCACTCCACCATATATTATATAGATAATATCTTTTTTTTTTTTTTTTTTTTTTTTTATTAAAATGAGTGGTATCATGTATTAAAAAAGGCAATTGGTTAAAGTCCAGTCAATTATTGAATATTTGGTAGTTATGAGCAGAGCTGAAGTGGTGAACTGGTCAGGTACAAACTAGTTGAAGATTGTTAGAGAGGCTTTTTCAGGATTCTATCTTTTAAATAATGAAGGTAAGGGTGTCCAAACTTTTTCCTCATGAATAAATTATTAATTAGAATTTACCAACACATTTTACAAAGCATTTCCTTAGTTTCATCTTTTTAGGTACATTTTCTCCATATTTTAGTTATAACAAAGAAAAAAAAATCCCAGATATTTAGATATGGTGAAGAAAACTGATATGTAAAAGGGGGGCATCCTGACTTTTTCCACATGACTGTATATCCACACACTCAAACACACTTATTCAGATGTGCACATACACTTGCACAAACACACACACACACACACACACACACACAAATTCGTTGTTCTGACATGTTTCAAAAGTCATTTTTCTGCATGTTTCTCACGCTCAACTTCTTGCTCCCTCGCCAAATCAATACAGTAATCACTCGTGACGCACATACCCAGTGCATCTGCAGAGCTCATACTGTAGTGTGCAATGTACACATCTGGGAATCTGCAGCGCACGTTAGCGTGAGTCTTCAGAAAAGAAAGACTTTACCCAAATAAATAGTAACACTTTTAAATGGAAGTAAAAATATATTCTATTTAATGGATCAAATTTTATCAATACAAACATTCAATAACTGATGCATCTCAATATCATTCCAAAATTTTCATTCACTCGCAGCTTCTCTACTGGTGCACTCGGATCACGCATGCGTGTGTCAGTGTATCGGTACGTATCGGATAATCTTCCCATCCATAGTGTATATAATTCATAGGCATTACACATGACACAGAAACTTGGTGGCATAGTTTCACACAAGGTGATGTCAATTGTTTCATTCACGTAATTTTGGAGTGAGATCATAATCCTTTTATGAAAAATGTGTAATGAGAATAATTTATTCGAATTTTTCTTTACCATACAATATTATATGACATAGTCTGAGAGAGAGTTTTAAGACTTATAGTTTGAACATTGAAATATTGACTAACCTTTGCTGTGAAGACACACATCAGCATTTCCAAGGCCTCTGAAGGATATCCCTGAAATCAACAGCAAATAGAAAAGCCATAAATACTTTTCCATTACTACAATAAAAATCAAGTATTGATAAGAGGGAAAACAGAGTTAAAACTCTGGTAGGTTTAATGAAAGGGAGTTAAAAGCAAAAAAAATGTACTAACGCGGCTTACGCTGCCGGGGGCCAACAGCAAGAGTATATCCCCAAAATCCCCCCAATCCTTTGCTATATAATAAAGCAAATAAATGACACAATGTACAAAAGATACCAACTTCATTTGGATTATCAATATGAATCAAATTTGAGCTTGATTGGCCTACTATATGTATTAATATTGTAAAAAAAAAAAAAAAAAAAAGATTTTTCAACAGAGGCACCCCCATTTGGACAAGTGATAATATTCATTATTCGATGCTAAAGTGGAATAGTTATCATGTTTACACAAAGGACATCCAGCCTGAATAATGTCAGAAAATGATTTGCTAAATAATGTCAGAAAATATATTAGATATTTGTTGGACAATCAATATGAACCAAGTTTGAGCTTGATTGGCCTCCTACTTCCTTAATAATGTCCAAAAAAACTGATTTTACAACAGAAGCTCCCCCAACCATTTGGAAAAAAAACACCACCTGGTGTCAACAGATGACATCATGTAAACTCAACGTATTAAGAAAAATAGACTCAATTGTTAGACAGCTGATATGAACGCAGTTTGAGCTACATCAACCTGATAGTGGCAGAATAATGGTCAGAGACCAATTTTTCCCCACAAAACGCCACCTGATGAATGAAAATCACACCATATGAACTCTGGATGGTAGCAGGAAAATGGACATTTGTAAGACCATCAATATGAACTAAATTTTATCTCAGTCAGCTTATTACTGCTTGATTTATGTCCAAAAAACTGATTTTCAACTAAAGCATCCCTGTTTGGATGACTTATAATACTCATAGAGAAGCTAAAATCCACAGGGTTCTTCCACTAGGGGTTCACTATGATGGTCATCAAGGGAAAAGAAATCCAACCAAATCTGTCCTAGTTATCACATTCACATGAAGGAAATCTGGTGGCTGCATTCAGGGTAAAACCATTAGCTATATCCCCAAAATGGAAAAAAAAACAAAAACACTGAAACATATCTTCATTATATATTTTCACTGGGTTAAAAATAAGAATAAAAATGTGTGGAGAGGAGTTGGCAACGTTTTTGTGAACATTTTTTTTCAGCTAAAACAATGAATATTTTTTGTCAGAGAATCTTGTGCTTTTCACGCAAATGGACAAATTATTACAACTAACGGCATTGTACCCGTGGTGCCATTGTACGATAGCATGAGAGGCTAAAATCGCCCAGCATACCTCACAACATTTGAATACGGACATAAAATTGTGCGTAGTAGATAGTCAGGTAATGTTTCTATTCATTTGGTGAGTTTGGCGGTGATCAGGCCTGTGAAGGCTGAGGAAAACCGTACAAACACCCTACTGTGCTGAAACATTGATCGGACATGGACGGGACAGATGCCGGATGGACACAGAACGTGCATGATCATAGGATTTACCATCAGTTTTTCTGACTTATTTTCTGAGTGATTAGCTGATATTAGCTATGGTTAGCTTACAAGCACTAGCACTCCAGTTTCAAGTGTTGCGTCAATACTAAATAAAACTGACCCTGCATTAAGCCTGTTAAAAATGGCTGCTATCCAGACCTACATTAACAGCCTTAACTTGGCACAGGGTCTGACAACCTTCAACTGTTACCGGACTCTGATCACACAATCACTTCTCATGACATTTTCAAAGCGCCATTATGAGACAAACCTTGGTCACGTAGACACTTGTCGGCTTCACAGAAAGTTCAGACTCCTGGTTTTTGCTTGATGTCCTTTGTTCATGTAAAACCAGATATATGATATTATTAAAAACACTCTGAGGGCGGAAAAAACACCGGAATATGTTTGGGACTGTTTCAGTATGTTTTATTAATATTTTTGTCATTTTACGCCGTAAAAAAGTGGTTCACACGCTTACATGAACGGAGAATCTCTTCTTTCCATTACACATGCCTTTGAAGTCCAATGTGATTGACAGTGGGAGTTGGAACCAATCACAGATCAATACACGCACCTCTTAATGTACGGAATTGGATCAGTTCTTTGTCTATCAAACTGTGTAGATGTAATTAGGTGAACTTATTGTGTGTCAACTTTTACCCACCAATAGGCACTCTGGAATCACTAAGGCCCTCCCATTGCAGTTTTATGTGTCGAAATATGGGGAGAGAGACAGGACAAACATTTTGTAAAGTAAACCTGTTGAAAATACGATGTCACAATCTGTGTACAGCATGAATAAAAAATAAATATATAACAAATAAATGAATATACAGTATGTAAATGTTGTAAATATGATGTGCTCAGTTACAACATAATACAATACCGGGTGAAATGATACTTAACAGGATTTATTTTGGACATAAAATGTTTTATTCTACAAAGGAAAAATTCTGGGGGATGGTAATTTCATAAAGTTCTAAAGTTATTACAAATGTTCAATGTGTGGGCCGCTTGTGACGCTGCACACATCAAGTTAGTAGTGGAGTCCTTTTTTTCCCCGACACAAACAGCCTTCTTCTTGAAACTTCTTATGCCACATCCAAATCTCAGATTCAAATTTCAAATTTATTTGTCATTTCAGCATATAAAATACACAAATGAAACACTGTACTCAGGTCCCAGTTGCCAGCAGCAATTAGTAAATACTACAAAATTCTGATAAAAATACTAAAATGCTGATAAAAAAAAAATAAAAAATAACCCTCCCCTTAAAAAGTCACCCATAAACAACTAAAATTATGATTTTCTTAAGTGCACAGCAGTAAAGTGCCAATTGAGAATGCATTCCAGGGCTTCAAAGTTCAACCAGAGTTCATTTGCCTAACCACCTCTCTTAAATCTGCCTTCTTGATGGTGCTCGTTTACGAAATTTTGTAGCAAATTCACGTTGCACATTCCCATTTGACTGAGTTTGGGTGTACTTCAATACACAGAACGCCTTTTCTGTTGCAGTAAACAGCATTTCTATTCCTGAAAGCAGAACAATAAAAATGATTACACTTTTTTGAGCAAAGAGAGCAAACAAATTGTAAAGAAATTATTAGGTGATGAAATGATGTCAATTTTTGGGGACACCCTGTGCAATATAATATAATATAATGGTCCTTTGTCATTTGCACGTATCTAATGAAATTTGACATTGTAATGGAACTAGTACAAAGGCTGAATCCAAATGCAAGACCAGAACGCAGATGACCAATTGAGAGTGTTTATTAAACACAATCACAGTAGGAAATACACAGCACAGAATAATTGACATGTCTATGAAGGCGTGTGATTCAGGACTCTTCGTCCGGGCTGTGAGCGGGGAATATGGATGGTCAGCACGGCCGAGCCGGAGGATTCCCGTCAACACCCCGACTAGGGCAAAACAGAGGATAGTCAAAAAACAAGCCAGGTCATACACAGGAGGGCAATTCAGGAGGCAACGGGACATGAGGGATAGGCTACTCACGGTCAAAGTCCAGGCGAGGGTTGAAACACAAGGTAACACGTTGGAGGCTGAGGTAATCAGGGAACAGGCAGAATCAGAAGTCGGATGAACGAAACAGGTCAGAACCAGACGAACAGGCCGGCAAGGGACAGGCAGAATCGGTGGTCGGAAGGCAAAACGGGTCAAGACGGGAAGACAGACTGACTTGTTTGGTAGGGATAGTTAGCAGCGCGGTGTTCAAGTCCTCTAGTAGAAGACTGGTCTGGTACATTGTTATCTGGCCTTGGCAAGTAGGAGGTAGTTGAGTTCCCCTAGTAGTTCATGATTCTTTCTGTCAGATCAGCGGCTTTTGTGTTAAGCTTTGGGGCTTGGTACCCAGTCTAAATTTTGGGGGGTGATGATGAAACCATCCCCAAGGCAACGTGTCGCCCTGGCTTATCCACGCCATAAAATCTTTGCACCTTGGATGAGGAACAGGATGCTACGGCAGATTGATGCGGTACGTTGGTTGGTTGGTTGGTTGGTTGGTTGGCAGGATGGATGGATAGATGGATAGATAGATAGATAGTTCATGTCAAGATTGAAATTAATGGATAATGATTATTATTATTGTTATTATTATTTTTATTATTATTATTATTATCCAGGTGAAAACAAATGAGGAAAAGCATGAGTGAGAGTTGGAAAGTCAAAATGAGTCTAACACTAATGTGGCAGAAAGAGAGGAAGGGTGATGAAGATGATGAAAGTCCATCAGAGACTGAGGCCCAGGAGGAGGAACCCAGAGGAACCACTTATATAACTGAGCTCATCTCCTGGATCTGGGGCCTCATGTACAAAGACTTGCGTGGATTTCATACTGAAACCTGGTGTACGCCAAAAAAATTTGGCGAAAAATTTGATAAAATGTAAAAATTAACCCCATAGGTGCCAAAATGAGCTCTCTATCGCCCCCTAGATACACAAAAACGGCCCTAGCGGCCAGTAGGAATGTCGTAGAAACATGAAACAAATGCCAAAATTTTCGTCTCATCGAGCCCGACAAATCACATGCTGACACTCATGACCTAACTCCAACAGGAAGTTCAGAATTTGCCTTTCAATGTAAAATGCTCAAATTGCAAACTTCCAGTAGGAATGTCGTAGACACACGAAACCAACGCCAAAACCTTCGTTTAATTGAGCCCAACAAATCACGTGCTGACACCTATGAGCTATCTCCCACAGGAAGTTCGCAATATGCCTTTCAAAATAAAATTTTTAAAACTCCAATTACACCGTTTGTCGTATTGACTTCTCAATAGCACCAAAAGATAGAGTGAACCCTCCTCAAAAAAGTGATCTTGTAACTTAGTCTTAACTGTCTTAGTTTTTTTTTTTTTAGAAGCCCGCAAAGTTGCAATGTTTGGAACGCATTTTTCACTTTGGAGTTTTTCCCCACATGTGGCATATCTACGCGTTCACGGGACTCAGCACAACTCTCACATGCAAAAATTTTTGAGATACGTTGTGCGGTTATTGATTTATAACAATTTGTTTATTTTCATACTTTTTCTACTTTAGACTGCCATTTGACCCCCTTAACATGCTCCAAAACTCACCAAATTTGCCATGTATGTCATGGCTGGTGAACACTTTCATACAATATCAAATTTAACCCCTTGGGTGCCAAAATGCACTCTGTAGCGCCACCTATGTACTAAAAAACGCACAAAATCTGCCCTAGCGGCCAGTAGGAATGTCACAGAAACATGAAACAAATGCCAAAATGTTGGTCTGATTGAGCCGACAAATCATACACTGACACTCATGAGCTAACTCCAAGAGAAAGTTGGCAATCTGCCTTTGAAAGTTACTCTACGTTTCTGCAATTACTGCTTATTCATTTCAGACTTCTGACACAAAAGTTATAACTCATTAAATTCCCACAAGTCTGCAGAATCCAAAAGTGAAAGAATTTTTCAGATACGACCTGCGGTTATGGAATAATGGCGATTTTTTGAAGACTATGTTTAGTTTCACTTTTAACAATGACAAAATCCCTATATAAAGACTTACCAGTGCAGTCCTCAATATGTCTGACAATAGACTAGTGGCTGGAGCACTGGTCTGTAGTCCAGGAGTTATGGGTTCAAGCCCCAGGCAGGACACTGCCTTTTTTTTTTTTTCCCCCTCCCCCTCACATTTTAAAACAGGTTTTGCTGCATTATATTGTGGATATTGAACATTTTGCACACATTACAAAGTACACAGAGTAAATGTTTTCAAAATAAAACCCCTATTAAAAATAATACATAATGTCTATTTCATTACTTCTTTTCATTTTTATTACCAAACACTCAACTGTTTGTACAATGTTTCTTCTTTCAAAAGTACTCACCCACAGACACACATGCTCACACAACAGGGTTTTTCCAAAATAATAGCTTTAAATGTGATAAATCATCACTTTTATGCTCAATTATTCATACAATTTCAATTCATTTTTCAAACTGATTCTTTCTCTCACATACAAACCAAATGCACATACACACAGTAGGGTTTCCAAAATCAAAGTCTCATTTAAAGGTGATGGTGGTTTCAGCAGAGGGCCGCTGCTGTTCTGTAGAGATGTAAGGAGGACAGACACTAAAGGGCAGGAACCGGTATCAGGACGGAGAGGTGTGAGTGGAGCTGAGGTGTGGACATTCACGGGAGGCGGATCACGCGGGAGGCGGATCACGCGGGAGGCGGATCACGCGGGAGGCGGATCGCCCGGTGTGAGGTCCCACCCAATGCTGCTTGCAGCTTTAATTATTATTATTATTATTATTATCCAGGTGAAAACAAATGAGGAAAAGCATGAGTGAGAGTTAGAAAGTCAAAATGAGTCTAACACTAATGTGTCAGAAAGAGAGGAAGGGTGATGAAGATGATGAAAGTCCATCAGAGACTGAGGTCCAGGAGGAAGAACTGAGGGGAACCACTGATACAACTGAGTTCATCTCCAGGATCTGGTCTGTGTCAATGGAGGTTCAGGATGAACCAGAGCTCTGTTTCCCACAGCTCCTCAACACCCCTGGTAGGAAGCCCCTGACTTCCTGAACTGAAACTGTTGTGGACTGCACTGAACAAAACCTAATGAAATGAAATCATTGTTACTGATAATCTTTGACATGTCCAACACTGATATAAAACAATGTCACATCCCTCCACCATGTATTATACTGATAATATCTCCTATTTTTTGTGTTTATGTGTTTTGTTTTGTTTTTTAAATAAAACAAGTAGGGCTGTAGCTATCGAATATTTTAGTATTCAAGTATTCTACTGAAAATTCCTTCAATTAATCGAGCAATCGGATAAAACTTATTTTTGCTTAAAGAGCATTTATAAATACACAAGAGGAAATAAGGTATTTCACTTAATAATGAAGGACCAATTGGTTTCCTTTTTTTTTTTGATAATTAACAGTTTTACTTCTTACATTCATATTGTGCATATACAACAAAATGTATTTTCAAGACTAGAAACATTTCCAGAGAGGCAATTGCAAATACAAACTAGAAAAGCACTCTGAGAGCGCAGACCTCCGCCAAGGGAGATCAGTGTGCCCCCCCCAATCACCACCAAAATTTAATCATTTGTTCCTTGTGCCAGTATCAACATTTCCTGAAATTTTCATCCAAATCCATCCATAACTTTTTGAGTTATCTTGCACACGGACAGACAGACAGACAAACAAACCAACGCCAGCAAAAACATAACCTCCTTGGCGGACGTAATAAAAATAAATAAAATGTTATTACTTTCAACTTAGTATTTCTTGTATCAAAAATATAACACATGAATAAATAATTTTAAAAAAGGCATAAACATTGCCTTTTTGATTTGCAACTTAACTTTGGCAGCTGAAAGTTTCAGAATTTTCAATTTAGACTTAACAGGAGTGCGTTGTGGCATATAACAGGCAAGAACTTTTGAACAGGAACTTGGAACGAGTCCATGCATGAACAATTTTACACATTTCTGCTAACTTCAGGAGAATCAAGTCAATGGCCACCCCACCTTATCTGTCTGTCTCATAACTTATAATCCCCCCCCACACACAAACACACATCCAGTTAATTGATGATTTGCTTCATTTTAGCAAAAAGCAGTTGGATTTTGCAAAAATTCGGCCGTGACAAGGTAAGCGAAAACTTTGAGCAAGCCGTGCACAATTTTGCCCGTGCTTTTGGAAAATTAACCGTGCATATCATAGATGCATGGCTCGCTGCCTAAATCTATGCTTGTCACAATAGTACTTAACTATCCACACATTGGACAGTAGCCATAATGAACAGAAACCTAGCCCTACGCAGGGCTAACGTTATGTTAATAAGGTACATTAACATTAATCTCATTGATTTGCGCTACGTTAATTTTATTTTATCTCGGGTCCTCTGCTCCATTGTGGGTGTCTTCGGAGAAGATGCAACATCAGAGATGTGCTGTTGTGGTATGGAAGTGCCGTGTTACAACGGATACATGTCATGGTGTTTACCTTGCTGTTCAGTCTGAAATGCTTCCACACTTTAGACATTTTTTGTCTTTTTTATTGTGGTTTTTTTTGTCTTTCACCATCATTGTTGTATTCACTCACCTCTTCCATCTTCCTGCTGCTTCAACAGAACACTTCCGTGTCCTCCGTCCTCTTCCTTTGCGTGAGTGACATAAGCACATTGTGCCACATTAAGTAGTCTGTGTGAAATGCCGTGCTTTGCGCTTTATAATTAAATAAGCAATTCCTCAAGGCAGAGAAAATTCCTTGATCATTTTTTGTAATCGAGGTACTCCAATTACTCAAGGAATTGTTTCACCCCCAAACGTTATGCCACCTGTTCTGTAAGCCTGGAGGATTATTGGAAACAGGCATTTCTTCATTAACATTTACCTCTGCCAAGGACGGAGGAGGTTCTGTTTTCATCTGGGTTTGTCTGTCTTTTAACTAGATAACTCATAAAAAGTTAGGGATGAATTTTGATGGAATTTTCAGGAAATGTTGATACTGGCACAAGGAACGAATGATTAAATTTTGGTGGTGATTGGGGGTGGGGGGGGACTGATCTGCCTCGGCAGGGGTCTCTGCTCTCCGAATGCTTTTCTAGTTTGTTCTGTATTTTTTTTTTTTTTTTTTCATGTTTATTGAAAGCTACCTAAAAAAACAGGTGCAGTTTAGTTTGTATATTCAAGAGTGCACTTAATTATTTTAGTATGTTTATGTTCTTGGCACATATTGGCAAAATTGCACAAACTAAATTACAAATGTTCTGGAAGGTTCTTTGGACTAAACAATTTTTTTTTGTCGCGCAATGTTTTACATAGGGAAATTGTTTGGTTGCACTGTTCAGAAACTGGCAAATTAGTCTCAGAGATCAGTGTAAAGAATTGTGATGAAGTCAAGATCGTGATTTTATTTTTTAAAAAATCGTGATATGATATTTTGCCAATATCGCCCACCCCTACCTGCAATACAGCTTTGCCCACCAAATCACTTTCACAAGGAATCCACTTACGAGTTAACAACTCATCATGAACAAAATAACCCTGAGCACTATCTCCAATTTGGTCATGTGGCACAACCTGGTCCCACAACGCAGACAGAGACGCGTCAGAGTTCTGCACTTTAATCTACTGGTCTCTACACAGACGGCAACAGACCACACAGTGAAACAGGATCAATCAGTGCCTTGTCAACATTAGTTATTGCAACAGGATCAGACATAATTTTACTCTGTGTGCATGTCACTGCGCAGACTGGACTGAGATCAACAGAACTTTGGCAGGACACTTCTGTAGTTAGAGGTTTGGCTACAACAACAGGCAGTGGCGGGCCAGTAGATCAAATTGCACTGCCACAGGTGTCCTTGCTCAAAATCATTGAAACTCCCACAAAAAGGTAAAGCAGGGTGAACACCAACTGGAAATACACCTTTAACCAAATCACAGTCTAAGACCACGTTATGGTGCAGCACAGGAACAGAGCCAGGTTCCATTTCCTGCATAACCACAAAATCACCAGTCTCAGAGTCAGACGAAAAAGGTAACACTGACCAAACAATGAATGAATATTGAGCCCGTGTCCCACAATACCTTGATGTCCATGCTCACCCTGTCAGCCAAAGACACGCGCACATCCTTGATGAACAGCTCAAACCCCGTGCTGTCACTAGGCTCAGCGCGCACTGTCATATACTGATGCGCAGTAGTATACAGCATGGCTGGAGTTGGAGGAGCCATGCCGGTCTTACTCCTTAGCATTGGACACTTGGTCTTTCTTCGTGTCCCAAAAATGATAGGCCCCTGAACTTGGTGGGCTCCTGGGGTTCAGCCCAGGTAAGCCCATGCATTAAGGTGGCCGTGACTATCACATTTAATAATTGTATCTAAATATGGGTTAAAATTAACACTCCATGCATTTAAATGACACCTTTTATTCCTGGTTTAATCTGATTAAACGTTAGATCCTATTTAAGATGCCCATGTAAACACTTTATTCCAGTTGAAAAAGAATAGTTCGGATTAAATTTAAACCCGAATAAAGTCACTGGCTTAATTCCCTTTTAATTCCGAACTAAATAATTCCTCAGACATGTAAACCCTTTAGTGCGTTTGGACTTTATTCCTGCCATTCTGCGCATGCTCATTGTCTTGTCCTGTCGTGATGATGCACACATTCTGCGCTGCTGGAAGAATATGCAATGCAGTCTAGTCAACCCAAACCGTTCCAGTGGGCTATTCTGATGGGATCTACCAGCCTGGAAAACCCTGAAGGAATAGTTCATCACTTGTTTTTTTTATTAATTCATTTGTCATGCACTAATGAGTTTGATAAGTGGGCAAATCAGTTTGCACTGCAGTGCACCGATTGCCTTGTTCTCGCACCCCTTCCATTAGCTTAGCTTAGCCTAGTTTAGCATAATCGCTTCATTCCTATGGTCAGACGTAGCCAGGATTTTATGGGTGATTCGGAGTATTTATGAGTGATTTTGTGAAATTCAATTCTCCCTAATCATTACTTTAGTCCAGTGGGGTCAATATGATCACAAATTGAGGCTCAAATCATGGCCATGTGACTTACTGCAGTAATAAAATCTTGGGAAATAAAAACTAATGCAAAGCTAAAACGGTAAAGCAAAGCTAATTTAGCGCATGCATCCCTTCCAACAAAAAGATTTTCCAACTTCCGTCAACACAACAGTCCCAAGATTGTATGAGTGCAGTAAGTCGCCGATCTAAAGAAATAATTAGGGAGAATCGGATTTCAGAAAATCACTTACAAAAGACAACAAATCACCTTTAAAAAACTGGTTACGTGTCACCATGGAAATGCAGTGACTATCCTAAGCTAAGCTAACAGAGGGGCTGCGAGAACAAGGCAACGTGAGCACTGCAGCGCAAACCCTTTTGCTCACTTATCTACCTCATTAATACCTCATGTAAACCATTATTCGGGTTTAACATTTCCATGTAAACAGAAGAGAAAATACTTTAGTTCCGAATTGATTTCTTCTGGAAAAATAAATCGGATTTAAAAAACATCATGTAACCGTACTCAGTGACTCAAATGTCAGTGTCTGTATCTACACTATATGGACAAATGTACTGGGACACATTAAATTCAGGTGTTTCATTGCTAACAGGCCCACAGAACAAAGATGACAAATGTCAAGAAAATATATATTTTTTAATTTCATCTGAAATATTTATAACATTGTGACCATAACTAATCAGTTTAAATAATGAATACTCTTTATAATAGGAATATTAGGAATTATGTCACATGTGAGAAACCTTGTCTTACACAACATGATTAACTCATGTAATGACCAAAGTATGTGGAACAGACTGATCTGGTTCAGTAAATAACAGCCAACAGGACACTGGCTCATCTACGCTGAACACAGACGTGTACATGCTGACCTTTGCCTTTCATAGGTGTAAAGTCACCCTCTGGCCACATTTGAGTCAATGGGCTCCTCTACTCAAGTGCTTTAGTCTGAGGACCCTGTCCCTGGTTGACCGAACAGTACCGTTGCTCTGTTAAACATTACTGCCAATTATTCTCAATTTGTTTAATTTGCCTCTGTAATAAACTCTAATGTGTTTGAAATTACAGCAATTGTCTATGAGGCAAGGCAAGGCAAGTTTATTTGTATAGCACATTTCAGCAACAAGGCAATTCAAGGTGCTTCACACAGGACATTGAAATAAAAGAAACAAAAAGAAACACATTTAAAACATTATAAAAGAAACATATAAAAGGTGATTAAAAACAGCAAGTAAGAAAACAACACATAAAATCAAAATAAATAAATAAATAAAATAAAATAAAATAGAATAAAATAAAAATAAAAACACACACATATTCAAGTAAAAGTTGCAGTGCAGAGTTTCAAAGAGAATATAAAATTTAAAAAGTCAAAAGCCTTTTAGCCAAAGGCAGCAGTGAACAGGTGAGTCTTTAACCTGGACTTAAAAGAACTCAGACTCTCAGCAGACCTGATATTTTCTGGTAGAGGTAGAGGTAGGTATGAGAAATCTTTTCTGCCACCACAACCTTCAGCTCCCAGAACGACAAGCAGGACATTGAGTCTGAATGGACCATGGTCTACAAGACTGTCAGAGGGTCTTAAAGAGGTTCTACTAAACTGTCAGATGGTCTGGAAGGGTGGTGCAGTGTTTCACAAACTGTTACAAAACATAACGGATGAAGTTGTATCGACCTCCATGTGGAATATCATTGGGTGGTTGAAGGAAATGTTTGAGAATGTCCTGAAGTCTCATGGACACGCCCTCTGTGGATGGTCATAACTTGATCATGAGCTGTGGATACTGACCAAAGGAACCAGATCATGGATCCAACTGGCTCCCTCTTAGACACGGGGAGGGGTTCGGTCATGTGATCAGGTTTTCACACCGCCTGAGCTCTGTGCCAGTTCCAGTTCCCAAATCCTAATGTTGAATCGATCAGCGAGTTCACACCAGAAAATATTGGTGCGGAACATGAAAAGTTGGTTCTCAGTTGGAATCACAAAAAGTCGGTTCTTCCTCGTGCACCCTGACATCACCAGTGGGTGTGTCATATTCTAGATTGTAAAGACAAGAGGAAGAACGCAATGTAATGTCATTCCTTTTTGGTTCCACTGATGGCTAGTTTGCCAGAAAGCACCAAGGTTCTCAGACTCCAGAACAGAGCCTGAACCAGAACCAGGTCCATCTGAAAGCACTATGGGAGGACCTCAGAGCAGATCCACATCCAAAGGATTCTGCTGAGGTGGTTCATCTGGTCAGGACACCTCCTGGACACCTTCCTGGGGAGGAGTTTCATGCCCATACAGGAGGAGACACCATGAGAGACCCAGGACATGGGGAGTAGGGATGGGAAGATTATCCGATACGCAGACATGCGCATGCACGATCTGAGTGCATCAGTAGAGAAGCTGCGAGTGAATGAAAAGTTTGGAATGATATCGTGATGCATTGGTTATTTAATGTTTGTATCAATAAAATTTGATCTGTTCAATAGAATATGTTTTTACTTGCATTTAAAAGTGTTACTGTTTATCTTTCCTTCAGACCCACATTAACGTGTGCTGTGGATTCGCACATGTGTACAGTGCACACTAACAGTCTGAGCTGGATGGACTGTGGCACCAGCGCCGCGGATGAATACTGTAAAGTCTGTATGTGAATCTGACAGACATAGAAGGGAGGTGACGACATGTGGTTTCTGAACGTGTACTTTTTACTATATCAACTGTCCTGAATACTGCCGTACAAACCAGATACTTCCTTAAACAGTGGCATACATATCCAACAGCACATCCCAGAGTACCTTGCGCAGGTGTCTCTTAAAGTGACAGAACCTTTTTCTGTTGTACCTACATTACAAATACATTACATTACAAATTGATTCAGCGAGGGAGCAAGAAGTTGAGTGTTAGAAACATACAGAGAAATGACTTCAGAAACAAAGTCCTAACTTTATCACCTGACTGAATGTGAGGCACGTGTTCTGAAATTGAACTAAAGCTACTTTGTAAAAAGTCATGGTCTTATTTGATACATAAGCTCATTGAATTGTACTGCATATTTTTCTTTGTTTACCAGAATGAATGTGTTAAATCAGAATTTGCTTAATTGCTCTGTATCGTGATTTGGATGTGAAACGTATTGCACTGCATCGTGAGATGCCATACACGTATCTTTAATATATCAGAACGTAGATGCTGTATCGAGATGCATATCGTATCAGCCTTACAACTAAGAGTCCCAACCCCAATGTGGAGGGTTTATGTCTGTCAGCCTGGGAACCCCTGTGTGGAACCCTCCACCCTGGAGGAGGTGTTAAGGTGGTATTAACCCTCCTCAATATCAACATTAGTAATACCTCCTCTGTCATCACCATGTTTGTAATCATTGTCTATAAATCCTACTCTTCTTCTTGGTGTTTGGCCAATATGTTAATTCAGAGCAGTGCCCTCTGGTGGATTAACTACTAACACAGTCACTCCAACGCAATGAACACATGGAAGTATAAAGGCAGTGATGCTTGACAACTTCTGAAGTGGACGTAGCTATTTACAAAATATTGTTGTCATGTCACGTATTTTTTAATGTTCAATGGTTGTTTTTGGCAAACACTGTGATTTACTGAGTGTTTTTGAGCACCTCACAGTATTCCCTAAGGTGCTGTAAACATGACTTCACAGTAACACCACTGCAGAGCCACAGTGAAGGAGAAGAGGAGCAGGTTCACTTGATTTTGCCAACTTGAGTTAAAAAAATAAAAAGTTTTTTGCTATAAAGGAACCTGTGGACTCTTTTTGCCACAAAGCCGCAACATACCTAAAACTAAAAGTTAAACAACATGCTTCAAATGTCCGACTTGCCTTCTGTGTCTCATCTGTGTCATATTGTCTGTTGTCATGTTTTGTTTTTTTTCAGCGGCGCTGTGAACTCACCGCTACTGAATGTACATAGAGGAAACCCTGCACATGTGTTTTGCTTGCGGCCATCCTGCCTCCTGAGTATTTGTGTTCTTCACATAGGCTACATGTACTCGTTCATTACACGTCTGTATTCTATCTACGGCCCCGAACCGAAACAGTTCGGTACAAACGAGTGTACCATTACGACGTCTGAGGTGAATGTACCTATTTACGTACATAAAATGAGCATAACCGGGCCTTTAGGATGCTTCCACTGTGACTCAGACCCAGATAAACAGCGGATGATGGATTGACTGAAAGAATGTAGGCAAGACGGAATTTGAACAGTTAAAGTTCAAGTAAAGATTGTTTAGTTTCCTGCATAAGCCTGCATTGCCAACTATCTGTGCACTACAGATAGCGCCGCATTGCTTCTGGTTCTTCTTCTCTAACACTGGCCTTTACCATAATCTCACCACCACCTTCTGATGACAATACAATCTAATTTTTATCTGGTCCACAAAACTTGACAGAAATAGGCCTGTACTGTTTTTTTCTCCAGGATTTCTGAAGACTTTCTGCAAAACTTATGTGGAAACATGAATGTGTTAAGTTGCATCAGATAATGCAACAGAAGAGTTCAATTGCGAATCACAAATGTGATGCAGAAACAGAGGGAGGGTTGCCATGACAGCACTGAATATGATGAAAGTCTGAGGTCCAGGAGGAGGAACCCAGAGGAACCACTGATATAACTGAGCTCATCTCCTGGATCTGGTCTGTGTCGATGGAGGTTCAAGATGAACCAGAACTCTGTTTCCCACAGCTCCTCAACACCTCCTGTAGGAAGCCCCTGACTTCTGCAACTGAAACTGCTGTGGTCCATGGTATAATCAGCATCATCTCTGTGCTCACAGTGATTCTAAACCTGCTGGTCATCATCTCAATCTCCCAATCACAATTTCAGGAGATGGTTCAGTTAATCTGATGTTTCAACATTCATCTATATCTTTTACTATCTACTGTGTGTACTTACACTCCTGTTTAAACCCTGTGATCTATGCCTTATTCTACCCCTGGTTTAGAAAAGCTGTTAAACTCATTGTCACTGCAGATTCTGCAGCCAAACTCCTCTGAGACCAACATGCTGTAGAGAAGATGCACACAGAGCTGTCCTTAGTCCAAATGGAAAGAAAACATTTAAATATCTGTATGCAAACTGTCTAAATGAATATATCGGCTAAAATTTGCTTAGAGGTCTTGTTTATGTCTTTGTGCATAAGAAATCAATATAAGTGAATCCCCAAAGGAACTTTGTGTTGGTAAATGCAAGTTATGCAAATTTACAGGACTTCAGTTCTGTTGCAACATGTTGATGGTCATATGAACTGTTTTCAGGTCAAAAATGTCCAATTTCATCACAATTAATGCTATATTTTCATGTCACAAATGGCCAAGTTATATTTTAAATGAATTTACCTGAAAAACTAATATTCTATTCGTTTAGATTCCCCAATTTTTCTTACAAGATTATATACCACATATTACATGTTTTATTTTTACAGGTTGCAATATGGAGTATGGTGCTGATCCATCCTGCTTATGTTACGCCAATACATACATTAAGAATGTCACACGTCACTTTTTAAATCAACAGTTTTCTAATAATAAGCATTTTTATAAAGAAATAACAATTCTATATTGCTATTTACTCTTTAGTATGATGATAAACTGTACAATAAATAATTATGATGCTAGTTTTTACACAGGGATCATTTGTGGAAACTGTGACATGGCTGCCGAGCATCAGTATGCTGGGATCCGAAACAACCGTGTCACATCCGTCCACTGCCACATTTTGTGTTTTTCTTAAGCTGTTATTGTTTTAGATCCACAATACTAACATTTATGAATAAGAGGATAATTAGCAATAGTAAGTATACAAGTTTATTACTAATAAGGTACTGGTACTGACCAGATCATCATGGGTAATGTCATGTCCGTCCACCAGCAAAAGTTTTCACATACACGTGCTATTCAAAATCCAATATTCCTGAAAATATAGCTTCCACTGTCAAATAATATCAGTAGTCTGTGCACAAATGTATTAGCATTATTTCAACACAGGTCTATACATTTCTTACAACTTTTCTTTTTTTTTTGACAAAAATGGGCACTCATTTGACCCCAGAAGTACATTTTGGCCGATATTATTTAATTTTTCTCATAATAATTTCACACCAGTGGATGATGAAAATGAAAAAATGTTTCATATTCTATGTTTCTGTGCAGATATATTTGTAGAAATCCCCACACAGGTCAGCCACATACAGAGCTATTCTGTGTGTTTGTAACTAGAAACTGTTATTAATAATCATCATCATAATAGAAGGACTTTATATTTATTATACTAAAAGAAATATTACATTCATATTTTCTGTGTCCTTTCATTTCAGTCTTGGACATCTCAAATCCTAGCAACATTTATTTCATTGCATTATTATTTTCTATGAGATTAAAATATGTGGTTTCAATACAAGTCAATGAGGCATTTTTTCCACGAGGGTTCTGCACTGAACAAAAACTAATGAAATGAAATCATTGTTAATGATAAACTCTGACATGTCCAAAACTGATTTAAAACAATGCCACATCCCTCTACCATGTATTATACAGATAATATCTCCTATAGAGGGTATGCACATATGTCACTCCCCCCCGGGTCACACCCCTCTAAATCAGACTGAGTGGCAAAAACCAACCTGCTCAACATGACAGAGTACAGCAGTAAACACAGCCAGACAGGGAAAATGTGAAATATGAAATTAAATTAAGGATAACTGGACTCGACATGGATCCGTAAGAGCTACCAAAGAATAAGTGGCCCACGAACATTGACATGTGGCCTGAAATCGCGTATCCTGACATCCAGGGTGTAGGGGATCATCGCTATTGTTACCTGAAACAAATATACATGGTTTCATCATCACTGATAACCAGGGTCCAAAACTAGGGTCCAGAACCAGCTGATCCAAAGTACATTTACAGTAGACCGTGTACTGACTCCAGTGAATATATGGATGATCTACTGGTGCTGAGGAGATTTACGTCTAGTTCATATCAAGTACTTTATATAACACAGATACTACTGCTGTGGACCAGCAGGGGACCACTGGATTCTGGGAAATTATGAGATTTTTTCCACCTCTTTTCAAATTACATTATTCTTGTAATATTATGGCTTTACTACGGTGGCCCAGAGGTGCAACAGGCCAAAAAATTATCCACTAGATGAAAAAAATTATCTACTACAAGAAAAAAAAGAGAACAGCCCAAAAAAATTATCCAGTATAAGAAAAAAAAAGAGAACAGCCTAAAAAAATTATCCACTCGATGAAAAAAATTATCTACTACAAGAAAAAAAAGA
The DNA here is from genome assembly GCF_902148855.1 of Sphaeramia orbicularis. NCBI lineage: Eukaryota > Metazoa > Chordata > Actinopteri > Kurtiformes > Apogonidae > Sphaeramia > Sphaeramia orbicularis. The sequence goes on from NC_043977.1 coordinate 8,988,635, forward strand.
GAACAGCCCAAAAAAATTATCCACTATAAGAAAAAAAAGAGAACAGCCTAAAAAAATTATCCACTAGATGAAAAAAATTATCTACTACAAGAAAAAAAGAGAACAGCCTAAAAAAATTATCCATGAGATGAAAAAAATTATCTACTACAAGAAAAAAAAAGAGAACAGCCTAAAAAAATTATCCACTATAAGAAAAAAAAAAGAGAACAGCCTAAAAAAAATTATCCACTACATGAAAAAAATTATCTACTACAAGAAAAAAAAGAGAACAGCCTAAAAAAATTATCCACTAGATGAAAAAAATTATCTACTACAAGAAAAAAAGCAACGAACCTTCACACAGTGCACACAAGGGCCATTTACCACTGAAAACTAACCCCAACCATACCCTAACCCTAACCTTAACCATTTAACGCCCATGCCTAACCTTGAGCAGACACTGGAACCGTATTTCATCACTTAACTGCTTTGCAAACTATATTAATGTAAATATCTATATTTTAAAATAACTTTATTTTTTAGCGCAAGACCTCCACTTCCGGTGGGGTACTTCCTTAGCATTAGCCACATTAGCCGAAAGCCTTAAAATTTTTCAGCATAACATTGTGACTCTTCATGTATTCGACTTTATCATAAAATTACGGGTTTTATATCGATATTTTATGACTATACTTGTAGTGACAAGCGTTTTTATTTTCTCAAGTGGTCCTAATACTCCGTTGTAGCTTTATTCTCCAGTACCCCCGTATTTGTAAAACTAGGTTTGCCTCAGTTTAAGTTAGTTTTCAAATCATGTAGAGCACAAGGTTCATAATCACAAAATGAAGACCAAAACCATGAAAGATCTGATCATGAAACTAAGAGCTTTACGAAGAAGTAACGTTAACCAAAACAATACGTCATTTAAGGTATGATTTTACCCAAAAATACAGCATAAATTAATGTTACCTGTCACAAAACAGGATCCACAGATCTAGGTTTGGTTGCCTGGATTTGTGGGTCCATCTACTTCTCTTTTCTTTGTCTTTCAGTGCCTGTAAAACGATAGCTCCAACTGCTTTTCAAACCTGTTCATACAATCAATCGTACGACAGCTCTTCCCCATTTTTTATCGAATATTGTTGTTAAGTTTAGATTGTATCAGATCCAACACTGTCACTCATCTCCCTCTTTCTGCCACTCAGTCGGTGTGACTGCGGTGAATTCCGCTAGCGGTGACGTCACGTGCATACCCTCTATACTAAATGGCAATCAAAGAACAAATACAGAGACAAATACGGAAAAAGAAAACACACGAGAGAAGGTAGATGAGGGTGGATGAGGTGGAACAGGCCGTCAGTTTTCGAATGATGATCTGAAGAGGTGAGATTTGAGTTGGCATTTGAATGAGGTGAGTGTGTTGCAGTTCTGGATGTGAACGGGTAGGGAGTTCCAGAGGGTTGGGGCGGCGATGGCAAAAGCTCTGTCACCCAGGGTACGGAACTTGGTCTTGGTGATGAGGGTGAGAAGGTTAGCATCAGCGGAGCGGAGGCGGCGAGTAGGAGAGTGGCGGTGTAGTAGATCAGTCAGGTAAGAGGGGGCAAGGTTGTGTAGGGCTTTGAAGGTGATGAGGAGGATCCTGAAGTTAATGCGCTGTTGAACGGGGAGCCAGTGAAGCTGACGGAGGACGGGCATGATGTGATCTCTGGAGTGGGAGTGGGTGAGTAAGTGGGCGGCTGAGTTCTGAACATACTGTAATTTTTGGAGGGGAGTGGAAGGAAGGCCATAAAGAATACTGTTGCAATAATCTAGTCTGGAAGTGATGAAAGCATGGATGAGTGTTTCGGCAGCTGAGGGGGAGAGGGTGGGGTGGAGACGTGCAATGTTGCGACAATGGAAGGAGGATGTTTTGGTAACATGATTGATGTGTGATTTGAAGGAGAGGGTGGGGTTCATGATGATGCCGAGGTTTCTGGCCAGGGGGGAGGGGATGACTGAGTGGCCATCAATGGAGAGCGAGAAGCTCTGGGAGGAGGGGAGAAGGGATTTTGGTCCAAAAATGATGATTTCAGTTTTATTGCTGCTGAGTTTGAGAAAGTTGTTGGTCATCCAGGTTTTTAGGTCGATAAGGCAGTTGGTGATGGTGGAGAGAATGGTGGAGGTGATGGCTTTAGTGGAGATGTATAGCTGGGTGTCATCAGCATAACAGTGAAAGTGGAGACCATGGTGACGGATGATGTGACCGAGTGGAAGCATGTAAAGGATGAAGAGAATGGAACCGAGTGCAGAGCCTTGAGGGACACCGTGTGATACAGGGGTGGTGCATGATTTGTGGTTGTCGATGGAGATGTAATGAAATCTGTCGGACAGGTAAGAGGTGAACCAGAAGAGGGCAGAGTCAATGATTTCGATGGACTGCAGATGACAGAGGAGGACTGAGTGATTGATAGTATTGAAAGCTGCACTGACGTCGAGGAGAAAGAGAATGGTGAGGGAGCCGGAGTCAGAGGAGAGTAGGACGTTGCTGGTGACTTTGAAAAGGGCTGTTTCAGAGCTGTGGTGAGAACAGAATCCAGATTGAAATGTTTCATACAGTTTGTTGGAGGGGACATATTGCTTGAGTTGGGTTGTGACAGCTCTTTCCAGTATTTTTGAAAGAAATGGGAGGTTGGAGATAGGTCTGAAGTTGTTGAGGTCATTGGAATTTAAGCCAGGTTTCTGAAGGAGGGGAGTGATGGCAGCAGTCTTGAGAGGTGAGGGGGACTGTGCCAGTGGTAAGGGAAGAGTTGATGGTGTCAGTGATGCGTAGAGCGAGAGGGGTGAGACAGGCTTTAATACGGGTGGAGGGGATGGGATCCAGAGGGCAGGTGGGTGATTTCATGTTGGAGAGTATTTCAGAGAGGTCATCAGTGGTTATGGTTGAGAAGAGGGAGAGCCGTTTGTCTGTGGGTGGGGGAAGAATGGGTTCCGGGTCAGAGGTAATGGCAGAGGAAGAGGCAAGCTGGTTGTGAATGTTGTCAATTTTTGAGTGAAAAAAAAAATGCTAGAAAGTTGTTGCATTTTCAGGGGTGAAAGATGATGAGATGTTGTCCTGGGGTTTGAGGAGTTTGTTGATAGTGGAGAACAGAGAGCGGGGGGTTGGAGGATCCAGTGTGAATAATGCCGGAGTAATAGGTGGAGCGGGCTTTGTGGCTTTGTTAAGTGAGGGTTGGTACAGGTGCATGTGGTCTTTGTAGGCGAGGGTGTGTAAGGTCAGTCCAGTTTTGTTGTGTAGGCGTTCAAGCTGTCTCAGTTGTTTTTTGAGTTTGTGAAGTTGCGGGGTGTACCAGGGGGCTGAGTGAATGAAAGTAAAAGTTTTTCTTTTCATGGGGGCCAGCTGGTTGAGGGAGGTAGACAGTGTGTTGTTGTAGATGTTGACGAGGTCCGTGGGGGTTAAGTTAACAGGGAGGGTAAGGTCAGAAAGAGCATTCGATATGTAGGTTGAGAGAGGGGCTTAGCAGATGGACTTAAGATTTTGAAAGGTTATTGTGCGGTCTTGTTTGGGTTGGGGGGCGGGTATGTTGATATCCAGTGTGATGGCCAGGTGATCAGATATGGTGAGGTTGGTGTTGGAGATGTTATAAATGTGGAGGCCAGTGGAGCAAACTAGATCAAGGATATGTCCTCAGCTGTGGGTGGGGAAAGTTATGTGTTGGGTGAAGTTGAGGCACTTGAGTAAGTCCAGGAAATCATTTGCATATTTGCAGTCAGGGGAATCAGTGTGGAGGTTGAAATCACCGTGCAGTAGGAAAGATGGTGAGGTTGATGACAGTACTGTGATGAATTCTGAGAGATCTGATAAGAAAGATGGGTTGGGTTTGAGGGGGCGGCAGATGATGGCGATTAGGAGAGGTTTAGGGCCAGGGAGTGGGTTGAGGTCATGATAGTGAATAGCAGCAATACCTCCTCCACGGCCCTCGAGGCGTGGGTTGCCCAAGTATGAGTATCCAGTTGGGGTGGTTTGGTTTAGTGCAATATAATCCAGGAGTTTTTGCCAGGTTTCAGTAAGAGAGGAGATCCAGGTTATTGTCAGTGATGAATTCGTAAAGAATGAGGCTTTTATTGTTGAGGGATCGTGTGTTGAAGAGGGCGAGTTTCAGGTGCTTTTGTTTTGAAATTGATGATGCGGAAGTTGAAAGAGTTCACGCTGGGGTGGTTCTGATGACGCAATACGGAAGTGCTGAAGCCCGTGTCCATGCTGCGGTCGGACCAGAGAGAGGGGATACTGTTTATCGTGGCAGAATGGTAACTAAACTTGCAGTGTGAGCTTCGGTGGATGTATTGAGGACAGAGACGAAGTCTGGAGCTTTTTAGTGTGGCAATGTATTCCATGGAAGTAGGCGTTTGGTGGTTTAACTGGAGGAGTTGCATGGATGTGAAGCACAGCGCCATAGCTGGGGCAGTGACGGTTCCAGAGGTGGATGATGGAGGTCTGGGTTTGTTGAGGGCATTAACACCAGGGGTAAAAGTGGGTTTGAGTCGACGGGGTTGCAGGATGGAGTAGCTGAACGTGCTGACCATGGATGGTTGTTTCCAAGCCCCTATGACCGCTAACCAAGCAGCGCTAGCACCAGGCAGCAGCCGGCTAGCTGCTGACCCGCTAGCTTGTTGCCAGCCGCCCAGCAGCCAGCTAGCTGATGGCCCAACGCTGCTGGCAGGGAGTCCCTGACAGCTGACAGCAAAAGCACAGACAGGTAGCAGCTGGCTAACCGTCAACTGGCTGGCTAGCAGCCAGTTTCCTGCTAGCCCGCTTTCCCATGGACCCAAGCTGCCAGTGAATCTCGGGAAGATGTCCCACAGATGGGGATTAGAGAGGCAGATGAAAACAATCCAAACCATGACAGGACGACAGAAACAGTTTGTGACTGGAGCAGTACTTCAATCGGCAACCCGGCAATGGTGATAGGATCAAGAGCCCTTTTCACTGTGGGTGTAGTTGGTAGCTAAAGCTTGCCTTGCAGGTAGGCATCTACTCCACCGGTAAAAATGGGTAAAAATAGTAGCATCCAAGGTCCAGAGAGGTGTAGAAGTAAAGGTACTAATATGAGCTGTGAATAGAGCGAATAGCTAAACAAAAGAAATACAGGAAAACTATGAAGGTTAAAGAAAATCACGAATGGCGAAGCGGCAAACAGTGCAACGCCAGCCTCCTCCCCAGAGCGGAAGTTGAATGTCCTTTAGTTCATAAAGCCTCCTCTCCTTTGGTTTTTACACATATTGTGTCTTTGTAAAGTTGAAGCTCACTCATTTGGGCCCATTTGAACTGGGATGAGTTTGTCCTGAGTATCTGTATTCAGACGGTTTCTCTGTTGGGTGAGGACCTGAAGCAGTGGGGGCTGGGGAGGGGTTAACACTAGCACAGACCGGGTCTGTGCACTCGCTCACTCGGACAGACCGGGTCCACGCACACGCACTCGGACGGACCCACACTTTAACGGACCAAGTCTAAGCAGGAGCCCTATCCCCGAATCTCTGGAGCTCTGTCTGTGCAGGTGCCTTCCACCATGTTTTCAGAGGCCAGACATTACGAACTATGCACGCACGCCTGAAGTGCCGCTGCTTCTCCAGGAAATGAACAGTACCGTGAGTTTTCTAACTGTGGTAATCGAACATGGTTATCATAATAACTAGATTTTAAATGGTAATACTAACAGTCAGAAATTTTACTGCGGTTTATCATTATACCGGTAATCGTTACATCCCTAATTACCAACTATCTGTGCACTACAGATAGTGCCGCTTTGCTTCTGCTTCTTCTTCTCTAACACTGGCCTTTACCATATTCTCACCACCACCCTCTGATGACAATACAATCTAATTTTTATCTGCTCCACAAAACTCAACAGAAATAGGCCTGTATTTTTTCTCCCAGGATTTCTGAAGACTTTCTACAAAACTTATGTGGAAACACGAATGTGTTAAAGTTGCATCAGAAAACGCAACAGAAGAGTCCAATTGAGAATCACAAACATGATGCAGAAACAGAGGGAGGGTTGTCATGACAGCACTGAATAAGATGAAAGTCTGAGGTCCAGGAGGAGGAACTGAGAGGAACCACTGATATAACTGAGCTCATCTCCTGGATCTGGTCTGTGTCGATGGAGGTTCAGGATGAACCAGAGCTCTGTTTCCCACAGCTCTTCAACACCTCCTGTAGGAAGCCCCTGAGTTCTGCAACTGAAATTGCTATGGTCCGTGTTCTAATCAGCATGATGTCTGTGCTCACTGTGATTCTAAACCTGCTGGTCATCATCTCAATCTCCCATTTCAGGTACAGGTTCCCTCACTGTTAATGTGATCATTACAACACATGCTCACTGCTGTGCTTCTGTTGTTCTCATGTTTAACTTCACCTGTGTGTGCATATGTTGTTCAGATGCTTTGACATGTACATGATGTTTTTTCTGTGGAGAATAACTAAAGCTGTACTGCCTCCACCTTATTTGTCATGTTGTTCTATGATATCATGTTGTCTGATAATGTTTCTTTTTCCTCCAGACAGCTCCACACTCCCACCAATCTCTTCCTTCTCTGTCTGGCCATCACTGATTTCCTTGTGGGTCTTGTTGCAATGCCAGTGGGGATCTTCATTCTCAAAGGCTGCTGGTTTTTGGGTGATCATTTCTGTGCATTTGGAAATTATCTGACCTTGAACATGGCCTCTTCAACAGTCGGAAACATGGTGCTCATCTCAATCGACCGTTATGTTGCTATCTGTGACCCTCTGCATTACACTAATAAGATCACAATGAAAAGAGCTACAGTCTGTATTTGTCTGTGTTGGCTTTTATCTTTCATCAACAATGGTATTATTTTAAGAGAGGATCTAATTAATCCAGAGAGAACTAGTTCTTGTGTTGGAGAGTGTGTGCTCAACTTAGATTCTTTTGGAGGTGCAGTCGATGTTGGTTTAAATTTTATTCTTCCTGTTCTCATCATTATCAGTCTGTATATGAGAGTGTTTGTGGTGGCGGTGTCTCAGGCTCGTGCCATGCGTTCTCACATTTCAGCCGTCAGAATTCAGCTCTCAGCAAAAGTAACTTGCAAGAAATCGGAGCTGAAAGCAGCTCGGACTCTTGGGGTTGTTGTCATCGTCTTTCTTGCGTGTTACTGTCCATATTATTGTGTTACACTTTCAGCAGATGCTTCCGTTAATTATGTGGTTGAACATTCATCTATATCTTTTGCTGTCTATGTCGGATACTTTAACTCCTGTTTTAACCCTTTGATCTATGCCTTATTCTACCCCTGGTTTAGAAAAGCTGTTAAACTCATTGTCACTCTGCAGATTCTGCAGGCGAACTCCTCTGAGACCAACATGCTGTAGAGAAGATGCACACAGAGCTGTCCTTAGTCAAAATGGACTGGAAACATGTAAATATCTGTATGCAAACTGTCTAAATGAATATATTCTTTAATTTTTCACAAAATAATTTCACACCAGTGGATGATGAAAATGAAAAATGTCTCCTATTCCATGTTCCTGTGCAAATATATTTGTAGAAATTCCCACATGGGCCAGCCACATACAGAGCTATTCAGTGTGTTTGTAACTGGAAACTGTTATTAATAATAATCTTCATCATCATCATTAAGGGTGTGCCATCTAAGGCACCTCAAGATTCAATTCGATTACGATTCATGGTGCTACGCTTTGATTAATCAATGCTCATCATGATAATAATAATTATAACAATTATTACAATTATAACGATTTTTGATGCATCTTTTTTCCTGTTCAGGAGTTTTTCTCCCTCTGTGGTTACTCCATACCTTTAAATGAGGTTTATTTGTCAGTATCCATAAATTCAAGTAATCAAACAAATTTGCCTCCATTATCTTTTATTTGTGTCAAACCACTGAATGATTCAACCTATTTTCCACCAGGGAACCAACAGGAAAAAGGCAGAGGTGGCTTATACAGCAAAAGCTGCTCTTAATCACAAATATAGATTTCCAGTTACCTACAAAACTGAAACACTACAAAAATCTGCTGTATCAAAACCAATACTTTTAAAAAATATTCACCTGTTAACCACATTTGGTGGTTAACAGGTCCCCATTTTTTTTTGGGGGGGGGGGGGGGGGGGGACAAATAGTTTCTTTAGAAATAACTAAGACTTATTTCAATCAAAAGTGGTTTATACAGATTTCTGTGCTAGTCTAATTAAAAATAAATAAATAAATTGCTTATTTAGTTTCTCTGGCCCCTCAAAAGCTCCCCAGGAACCCACTCAAACTCTGAAGTTTCAAACTCAATGAGCAGCATAAATTCCACAACAAACTAAATATTTTGCTATCCACAATCAAAGCATGCATCACATGTCGGTAGTATCCTACAAGCTTCCCTCAGTGATTCCACTACTTTGGTTTTGGTCTCATTGTACAGTTCGGGAACTGCTTTCTGGGAAAAATACTTTCAGTTCAGAAGTTTGTATCTGCACTTCAGCGTCCACATCAGAGCACGACAGCCTTGCTTCCAAACGCTAGCTTTTAAACCCGTTGGGTGAATCTGACACTCTGTAACTGCAGCCAAACAGTTAGAGCTGGTGTTACTGTGCTCCCCTGGTCTGTTCCTTAAGGCGTCCAGGCGGCATGCGCCACTTTTATTTTCCTGCTGCGTGCTGCGGTTGTGTTCCTGTCATTTAGTAATTAGGAAAAATAAATGTTTTTGAATATTTATGAATCGTTATTGAATCATCACGTGTCGCATCATGATGAATCTAGTAATCTAATAATAATAATAATAATAATAATAATAATAATAATATTGGCACACCCCTAATCATCATCATCATCATAATATAAGGACTTCACATTTATAATAAAAGAATTATTTTAACCTTTTTCTGTGTCCTGTCATTTCAGTCTTGAACATCTCAGTGCAAGTCAATTTAACCATTTTTTCCATGAGTGTTCTGCACTGAACAAAAACTACTAATGAAATGAAATCAGTGTTACTAATAATCTATGACATGTCCTACACTGATTTAAAACAATGTCACATCACTCCACCATATATTATATAGATAATATCTCCTATTTTTGTTTTGGGTTTTTTTTTGCTTTTTTTTTTATTATTAAATTGAGTGGTATCATGTATTAAAAAAGGCAATTGGTTAAAGTCCAGTCAATTATTGAATATTTGGTAGTTATGAGCAGAGCTGAAGTGGTGAACTGGTCAGGTACAAACTAGTTGAAGATTGTTAGACAGGCTTTTTCAGGATTCTATCTTTTAAATAATGAAGATAAGGGTGTTCAAACTTTTTCCTCATGAATAAATTATTAATTAGAATTTACCAACACATTTTAAAAAGCATGTCCTTAGTTTCATCTTTTAGGTACATTTTCTCCATATTTTAGTAATAATAAAGAAAAAAAATCCCAAATATTTAGATATGGTGAAGAAAACTAATATGTAAAAGGGGGGCATCCTGACTTTTTCCACATGACTGTATATCCACACACTCAAACACACTTATTCAGATGTGCAAATACACTTGCACAAACAAACACACACACACACACATACACACACACAAATTCCTTCTTCTGACATGTTTCAAAAGTCAATTTTCTGCATGTTTCTCACGCTCAACTTCTTGCTCCCTCGCCAATTCATTATAGTAATCATCCGTGGCGCACATGCCCAGTGCATCCGCGGAGCTCATGCTGTAGTGTGCAATGTACACATCTGGGAATCTGCAGCGCACGTTAACGTGGGTCTTCAGAAAAGAAAAACTCTACCCAAATAAATAGTAACACTTTTAAATGTAAGTAAAAATATATTCTATTTAATGGATCAAATTTTATCGATACAAACATTCAATAACTGATGCATCACAATATCATTCCAAAATTTTCATTCACTCGCAGCTTCTCTACTGGTACACTCGGATCATGCATGCGTGTGTCAGTGTATCGGTACGTATCGGATAATCTTCCCATCCATAGTGTATATAATTCATAGGCATTACACATGACACAGAAACTTGGTAGCATAGTTTCACACAAGGTGATGTCAATTGTTTCATTCATGTAATTTTGGAGTGAGATCATAATCCTTTTATGAAAAATGTGTAATGAGAATAATTTATTCGAATTTTTCTTTACCATGCAATATTATATGACATAGTCTGAGAGAGAGTTTTAAGACTTCTACTTTGAACATTGAAATATTGACTAACCTTTGCTGTGAAGACACACATCAGCATTTCCAAGGCCTCTGAAGGATATCCCTGAAATCAACAGCAAATAGAAAAGCCATAAATACTTTTGCATTACTACAATAAAAATCAAGTATTGATAAGAGGGAAAACAGAGTTAAAACTCTGGTAGGTTTAATGAAAGGGAGTTAAAAGCAAAAAAAATTTAGTAACCCAGCTTACACTGCTGGGGGCCAAAAGAAAGGGTATATCCCCAAAATCCCCCCAATCCTTTGCTATATAATAAAGCAAATAAATGACACAATGTACAAAAGATACCAACTTAATTTTGATCAATATGAATCAAATTTGAGCTTGATTGGCCTACTATATCTATTAATATTGTAAAAAAAAAAAAAAAAAAAAAGATTTTTCAGCAGAGGCACCCCCATTTGGACAAGTGATAATATTCATTATTCGGTGCTAAAGGGGGATAGTTATCATGTTTACACAAAAGACATCCAGTCTGAATAATGTCAGAAAATGATTTGCTAAATAATGTCAGAAAATACATTTGATATTTGTTGGACAATCAATATGAACCAAGTTTGAGCTTGATTGGCCTCCTACTTCCTTAATAATGTCCAAAAAAACTGATTTTACAACAGAAGCTCCACCAACCATTTGGAAAAAACACACCACCTGGTGTCAACATATGACATCATGTAAACTCAACATATAAAGAAAAATAGACTCAATTGTTAGACAACTGATATGAACGCAGTTTGAGCTACATCAACCTGATAGTGGCAGAATAAAGGTCAGAGACAAATTTTTCCCCACAAAACGCCACCTAATGAATGAAAATCACACCATATGAACTCTGGATGGTAGCAGGAAAATGGACATTTGTAAGACCATCAATGTGAACTAAATTTTATCAGTCATCCTATTACTGCTTGATTTATGTGGTTCACTATGATGGTCATCAAGGGAGAAGAAATCCAACCAAATCCGTCCTAGTTATCACATTCACATGACGGAGATCTGGTGGCTGCATTCAGGGTAAAACCATTAGCTATATCCCCAAAATGAAAAAAAGAAAAACACTGTAACATATCTTCATTATATATTTTCACTGGGTTAAAAATAAGAATAAAAATATGTAGAGAGGAGTTGGCAACGTTTTTGTGAACACTTTTTTTCAGCTAAAACAATGAACATTTTTTGTCAGAGGATCTTGTGCTTTTCACGCCAAGGGACAAATTATTGAAACTAGCGGCACTGTACCCGTGGTGCCATTGTACGATAGCATGAGAGGCTAAAATTGCCCAGCATACCTCACAACATTTGAATACGGACATAAAATTGTGCGTAGTAGATAGTCAGGTAATGTTTCTATTCATCTGGCGAGTCTGGTGGCGATCGGGCCTGTGAAGGCTGAGGAAAACCCATACAAACACACTACTGTGCTGCAACATTGATCTGACATGAACGCCGGATGGACACAGAACGTGCATTATCATAGGATTTACCATCAGTTTTTCTGACTTATTTTCTAAGTGATTAGCTGATGTTAGCTATGGTTAGCTTACAAGCACTAGCACTCCGGTTACACGTGTTGCATCAATACTAAATAAAACTGACCCTGCCTTCAGCCTGTTAAAAATGGCTGCTATCCAGACCTACATTAACAGCCTTAACTTGGCACAGGGTCTGACAACCTTCAACTGTTACCGGACTCTGATCACACAATCACTTCTCATGACATTTTCAAAGCGCCATTATGAGACAAACCTTGGTCACGTAGACACTTGTCTGCTTCACAGAAAGTTCAGACTCCCGGTTTTTGCTTGATGTCCTTTGTTCATGTAAAACCAGATATATGATATTATTAAAAACACTCTGAGGGCAGAAAAAACACGGGGATATGTTTGGGACTGTTTCAGTATGTTTTATTAATATTTTTGCCATTTTACGCCGTAAAAAAGTGGTTCAAACACTTACATGACCGGAGAATCTCATCTTTCCATTACACACGCTTTTGAAGTCCAATGTGATTGACAGTGGGAGTTAGAACCAATCACAGATCAATACACGCACCTCTTAATGTACGGAATTGGATCAGTTCTTTGTCTATCAAACTGTGTAGATGTAATTAGGTGAACTTATTGTGTGTCAACTTTTACCCACCAATAGGCACTCTGGAATCACTAAGGCCCTCCCATTGCAGTTTTATGTGTCGTAATATGGGGAGAGAGACAGGACAAACATTTTGTAAAGTAAACCTGTTGAAAATACGATGTCACAATCTGTGTACAGCATGAATAAAAAATAAATGTATAACAAATAAATGAATATACAGTATGTAAATGTTGTAAATATGATGTGCTCAGTTACAACATAATACAATACCGGGTGAAATGATACTTAATGGGATTTATTTTGGACATAAAATGTTTTATTCTACAAACAAAAAATTCTGAGGGATGGTAATTTTATAAAGTTCCAAAGTTCTTACAAATGTTCAATGTGTGCGCCGCTTGTGACACTGCACACGTCAAGTCAGCAGTGGAGTCCTTTTTTTCCGACACAAACAGCCTTCTTCTTGAAACTTCTTATGCCACATCCAAATCTCAGATTCAAATTTCAAATTTGTCATTTCAACATATAAAATACACAGAAATGAAACACTGTACTCAGGTCCCAATTGCCATCAGCATTTAGTAAATACTACAAAATTCTGATAAAAACACTAAAATACTGATTAAAAAAAAAAAACAATAAAAAAATAAACCCCCCCCTTAAAAAGTCACCCATAAACAACTAAAATTATGATTTTCTTAAGTGCACAGCAGTGAAGTGCCAATTAAGAATGCATTCCAGGGCTTCAAAGTTCAACCAGAGTTCATTTGCCTAACCATCTCTCTTAAATCTGCCTTTTTGATGGCGCTTGTTTATGAAATTTTTAAACACATTCCCATTGCACATTCCCATTTCACTGAGTTTGGGTGTACTACAATACACAGAACGCCTTTTCTGTTGCAGTAAACAGCATTTCTATTCCTGAAAGCAGAACAATAAAAATGATTACACTTTTTTGAGCAAAAAGAGCAAACAAATTGTGAACAAATTATTATTAGGTGATGAAATGATGCAAATTTTTGGGGACACCCTGTATAATATAATATAATATAATATAATGGTCCTTTGTCATTTGCACGTATCTAATGAAATTTGATATGTAATATGATGTCATTATTTAGCCTTGTGAGACATTTTTGTGAATATAGAATGACAGACATTTGCTCAAAAAATACTATTACAAAAGTTCATCTTAGACATGTTTTCTGCACTTAACTTTTATTTCACATATTCCACTACTTTTGTAAAACTAAGATTTTAAGCCTATTTCAACACCAAAACACTGTCCAAACGAGTTGAGGTGTGTTTTCACAAGAGATTTGAACATTCCCAAAAATCAGTCTTTATATTTTTAGCACTTGGGTTGAATTTTCTCTTTCTACAAAAAAAGGCCTCGGTTTATATAAAGCTGAAATTGTCCTGAATGTTTTGATATAAAAATATCCCGATGTCTTTACTGTAGATCCCAATGAGGTGAATAAGGGAGTCAATGTCACGGTCGTTCCTGGTTTACAGCTTGATGTCATCCATGTAGAGCAGGGGTGTCAAACTCAGATCCTCGAAGGCCGGTATCCTGCATGTTTTAGATGTTTCCCTCTTCCAGCACACCTGACAGTCGTTCTCAGGCTTCTGCACAGCTGGATGATAGGCTTATCATTTGAATCAGGTGTGTTGGAAGAGGGAAACATCTAAAACATGCAGGATACCGGCCCTCGAGGATCTGAGTTTGACACCCCTGATGTAGAGGATGTGGCTGATGGTTGTTCCACTTCAGAACAAGTACCCAGTCACTCTTCAGGATGATCTGACTGAAGGGGTTTAGGCCTATGCAGAACAGCAGGAGGGACAGAGCATCTCTGTCACACCAGCTCCCAGACGTTAGTCTGGTTTTGTCTGTCTTGTCTGTCATTTCCTGTTTTATTTTGTTAAGTCCTCCTCGTGTGTCATGTCTGGTGTCTTTGCTTCCTGTTCCTAATTTTCCCCACCTGTGTGATTACCTTTCCCCGCCCTGATTTGTTACACCTGTGTCTCGTTTTCTTCCCTCCCTCTTGTGTATTTAAGCCCTGTGTTTCCCCTTGTCCTGTGCCAGTTTGTATTCTCCTCCGTGTGATACTTACTAGCGTTTTTTGGATCCTGTCTGTCTGTTTACCTGTTTTTGACCCGGATTGCCTTTTCTGACTCCTGCTTTTTGCCCAACCCTTGTCTGTGCCTCTGCCTCCAACGATTCTACGTGTGTTCGACCTTTCGCCTGATTTACTGGTACTTGAGCCTGCCTGTTCCTTTGTCCTGTTGCCTTTCCGTTTGCCTCTCCGTGTATGACCTGGTTTGGATACTGACTGTCCTCTGCTTTCCCCTAGTCGGGTTACTGATGCGTGTTACCAGCCCAGGCTGTGAGGTCCAATCTCTGGTCCTGTCTCCGGATCCTGTGAAGAATCTGGGACTCAGTGTCTTCAAGGATCTGCTTATTTATACTATCAGTGACTTGTCAGCTGATATTGTGTTTAATAAACACTGAACTTTCATGTCCGTCTCTGGGTCTTGCAATTGGGTTCAGTTTCCGTACTCTGACCTTTACAATCTCCTTGGCAAATGTCACATTTGATGCTCACCTGCTCAATTGGCTGTGACTTGGCCTCCAGAGTCGTCTTCCACAGCCTCATCGAGGTCTGGATGAAGGCCCTTAAGGCTCATTTATGCTTGCTTTATGTATGTAAATAGGTGTGTCCATTTCTAATGTTGTCAAGCGTCATCTGTTGTCAGTGTGTTAGCCTGC
Source organism: Sphaeramia orbicularis (assembly GCF_902148855.1). NCBI lineage: Eukaryota > Metazoa > Chordata > Actinopteri > Kurtiformes > Apogonidae > Sphaeramia > Sphaeramia orbicularis. The sequence goes on from NC_043977.1 coordinate 9,003,716, forward strand.
CTTTGAGAATAGACCTTAGCTGGGTTGGTGGAGAACACCTTGTTTATTCTCCTTGCCTCTACTTCTCTTGTATACCTCTTCAGGTGGGTAGCTAGGGCTGTGAGCCTTTGCGTCACAGTCTCCAGTGCCTCAGTTGTGGACAGCTTTTTATATTTCTTGGGCAGCTCTTTCTTCAGATTCACACTTCTGCTCAGTTCTGTTAGAAGGCTAACTTCTTTCTGTGCCGCCATGAGTTTTGCCTCTAGCCTTCATTTCCATGGAAGGATGTGCTCCTTCGGGCTACTCATGCTGTTGGTCTTGTAGCTGAGCATCTCTGTGATTACTGTCACCATCGCATTGGTCTGATTGGTCTCAGTGTTGTTTGGTAGGGTTAGTTAGCAGCGCGGTGTTCAAGTCCTCAGTAGAAGACTGGTCTGGTACATTGTTATCTGGCCTTGGCAAGTAGGAGGTAGTTGAGTTCCCCTAGTAGTTCATGATTCTTTCTGTCAGATCAGCGGCTTTTGTGTTAAGCTTTGGGGCTTGGTACCCAGTCTAAATTTTGGGGGGTGATGATGAAACCATCCCCTAGGCAACGTTTCATCCTCGCTTATCCACGCCGTAACAACTTTGTACCGTGTGGAGGAGGTACAGGATGCTACGATAGATAGATAGATAGATAGATAGATAGATAGATAGATAGATAGATAGATAGATAGATAGATAGATAGATAGATAGATAGATAGATAGATAGATAGATAGATAGATAGATAGATAGATAGATAGATAGATAGATAGATAGATAGATAGATAGATCTAAAATTAAATTATGGGTGGAAACGCTTTTTTTATTATACTTATATTCAGCTTGTTCACGTCAAGATTGAAATTAATGGATTATTATTATTATTATTATCCAGGTGAAAACAAATGAGGAAAAACATGAGTGAGAGTTGGAAAGTCAAATTGAGTCTAACACTAATGTGGCAGAAAGAGAGGAAGGGTGATGAAGATGATGAAAGTCCATCAGACTCGTGACTTGCTGCAGTAATAAAATCTTGGGAAATAAAAACTAATGCAAAGCTAAAACGGTAAAGCAAAGCTAATTTAGCGCATGCACCCCTTCCAACAAAAAGATTTTCCAACTTCCATCAACACAACAGTCCCAAGATTGTATGAGTGCAGTAAGTTGCCGATCTAAAGAAATAATTAGGGAGAATCGGATTTCAGAAAATCACTTACAAAATACAACAAATCACCTTTAAAAAAACTGGCTGCGTGTGACCATGGAAATGCAGTGACTATCCTAAGCTAAGCTAACAGAAGGGCTGCAAGAACAAGGCAACGTGAGCACTGCAGCGCAAACCCTTTTGCTCACTTATCTGGCTCATTAATACCTCATGTAAACCTTTATTCGGGTTTAACATTTCCATGTAAACAGAAGAGAAAATACTTTAGTTCTGAATTAATTTCTTCTGGAAAAATAAATCGGATTTAAAAAACATCATGTAACCGTACTCAGTGACTCAAATGTCAGTGTCTGTATCTACACTATATGGACAAATGTATTGGGACACATTAAATTCAGGTGTTTCATTGCTAACAGGGATCAGGCCCACAGAGCAAAGATGACAAATGTCATGAAAATATATATATATTTTTTTTTTCATCTGAAATATTTATAACATTGTGACCATAACTAATCAGTTTAAATAATGAATACTCTTTATAATAGGAATATTAGGAATTATGTCACATGTGAGAAACCTTGTCTTACACAACATGATTAACTCATGTAATGACCAAAGTATGTGGAACAGACTGTGATCTGGTTCAGTAAATAACAGCCAACAGGACACTGGCTCATCTACGCTGAACACAGATTTGTACATGCTGACCTTTGCCTTTCACAGGTGTAAAGTCACCCTCTGGCCACATTTGAGTCGATGGGCTCCTCTACTCAAGTGCTTTAGTCTGAGGACCCTGTCCCGGGTTGACCAAACAGTACTGTTGCTCTGTTAAACGTTACTGCCAATTATTCTCAATTTGTTTAATTTGCCTCTGTAATAAACTCTATGTACTCTAACTCATGTGTTTGAAATTACAGCAATTGTCTATGAGAAATCTTTTCTGCCACCACAACCTTCAGCTCCCAGAACGACAAGCAGGACATTGAGTCTGAATGGACCATGGTCTACAAGACTGTCAGAGGGTCTTAAAGAGGTTCTACTAAACTGTCAGATGGTCTGGAAGGGTGGTGCAGTGTTTCACAAACTGTTACAAAACATAACGGATGAAGTTGTATCGACCTCCATGTGGAATATCATTGGGTGGTTGAAGGAAATGTTTGAGAATGTCCTAAAGTCTCATGGACACGCCCTCTGTGCATGGTCATAACTTGATCATGAGCTGTGGATACTGACCAAAGGAACCAGATCATGGATCCAACTGGCTCCCTCTTAGACACAGGGGGAGGGGTTCGGTCATGTGATCAGGTTTTCACACCGCCTGGGCTCTGTGCCAGTTCCAGTTCCCAAATCCTAATGTTGAATCGGTCAGCGAGTTCACACCAGAAAATATTGGTGCGGAACATGAAAAGTTGGTTCTCAGTTGGAATCACAAAAAGTCGGTTCTTTCTCATGAACCCTGACATCACCAGTGGGTGCGTCATATTCTAGACTGTAAAGACAAGAGGAAGAACGCAATGTAATGTCTTTCCTTTTTGGTTCCACTGATGGCTAGTTTGCCAGAAAGCACCAAGGTTCTCAGACTCCAGAACAGAGCCTGAACCAGATCCGCCTGAAAGCACTATGGGAGGACCTCAGAGCAGATCCACATCCAAAGGATTCTGCTGAGGTGGTTCATCTGGTCAGGACACCTCCTGGACACCTTCCTGAGGAGGAGTTTTATGCCCATACAGGAGGAGACACCATGAGAGACCCAGGACATGGGGAGTAGGGATGGGAATATTATCTGATATGCACTGATACACCGACACGCGCGTACACGATCCGAGTGCATCAGTAGAGAAGCTGCGAGTGAATGAAAAGTTTGGAATGATATCGTGATGCATTGGATATTTAATGTTTGTATCAATAAAATTTGATCCGTTCAATAGAATATGTTTTTACTTGCATTTAGAAGTGTTACTGTTTATTTGGATAAAGTTTTTCTTTCCTTCAGACCCACATTAACGTGTGCTGTGGATTCGCACATGTGTACAGTGCACACTAACAGTCTGAGCTGGATGGACTGTGGCACCAGCGCCGCGGATGAATACTGTAAAGTCTGCATGTGAATCTGACAGACATAGAAGGGAGGTGACGACATGTGGTTTCTGAACGTGTACTTTTTACTATATCAACTGTACTGAATACTGCCATACAAACCAGATACTTCCTTAAACAGTGGCATACATATCCAACAGCACATCCCAGAATACCTTGCGCAGGTGTCTCTTAAAGTGACAGAACCTTTTTCTGTTGTACCTACATTACAAATACATTACATTACAAATTGATTCAGCAAGGGAGCAAGAAGTTGAGTGTTAGAAACATACAGAGAAATGACTTTAGAAACAAAGTCCTAACTTTATCACCTGACTGAATGTGAGGCACGTGTTCTGAAATTGAACTAAAGCTACTTTGTAAAAAGTCATAGTCTTCTTTGATACATAAGCTCATTGAATTGTACTGCATATTTTTCTTTGTTTACCAGAATGAATGTGTTAAATCAGAATGTGCGTAATTGCTCTGTATCGTGATTTGGATGTGAAACGTATTGCATCGCATCGTGAGATGCCATACACGTATCTTTAATATATCAGAACGTAGATGCTGTATCGAGATGCGTATCGTATTGGCCTTACAACTAAGAGTCCCAACCCTAATGTGGAGGGTTTATGTCTGTCAGCCTGGGAACCCCTGTGTGGAACCCTCCACCCTGGAGGAGGTGGAGGTCTGGGCATCCCTGCTTAAGCCCCATTTATGCCCAATGTTAAATACCTGTACGTATACAGATGGAGCGTTCTGATCATTTTCTGTGTTCATTGCATCTGTATTTCTCTCCACCTTCTGGGAGTTCACAGATGTGAACCTAAACAAAGGAAACGGAGCAGTATCGGTGGAAACTGCAAGGACAGTATTGAAATTTGAAGAGAATAATTTCCAGAAATTTCAGAACTTTTTGAAACTCAAATTATTAACCCTCCTCAATATCAACATTCGTAATACCTCCTCTGTCATCACCATGTTTGTAATCACTGTCTATAAATTCTACTCTTCTTCTTGGTGTTTGGCCAATATGTTAATTCAGAGCAGTGCCCTCTGGTGGATTAACTACTACACAGTCACTCCAACGCAATGAACACATGGAAGTATAAAGGCAGTGATGCTTGACAACTTCTGAAGTGGGTGTAGCTATTTATAAAATATTGTTGTCATGTCACGTATTTTTTAATGTTCAATGGTTGTTTTTGGCAAACACTGTGATTTACTGAGTGTTTTTGAGCACCTCACAGTATTCCCTAAGGTGCTGTAAACATGACTTCACAGTAACACCACTGCAGAGCCACAGTGAAGGAGAAGAGGAGCAGGTTCACTTGATTTTGCCAACTTGAGTTAAAAAAATAGAAAGTTTTTTGCTATAAAGGAACCTGTGGACTCTTTTTGCCACAAAGTCGCAACATACCTAAAACTAAAAGTTAAACAACATGCTTCAAATGTCCGACTTGCCTTCTGTGTCTCATCTGTGTCATATTGTCTGTTGTCATGTTTTGTTTTTTTTCAGCGGCGCTGTGAACTCACCGCTACTGAATGTACATAGAGGAAACCCTGCACATGTGTTTTGCTTGCGGCCATCCTGCCTCCTGAGTATTTGCGTTCTTCACATAGGCTACATGTACTCGTTCATTACACCTCTGTATTCTGTCTACAGCCCCAAACCGAAACGGTTTGGTACAAACAAGTGTACCATTACAACATTTGAGGTGAATGTATGCATTTACGTACATAAAATGAGCATAAATGGGCCTTTAGGATGGTTCCACCGTGACTCAGACCCAGATAAACAGCGGATGATGGATTGACTGAAAGAATGTAGGCAAGACAGAATTTGAACAGTTAAAGTTCAAGTAAAGATTGTTTAGTTTCCTGCATAAGCCTGCATTGCCAACTATCTGTGCACTACAGATAGCGCCACATTGCTTCTGCTTCTTCTTCTCTAACACTGGCCTTTACCATAATCTCACCACCACCTTCTGATGACAATACAATCTAATTTTTATCTGGTCCACAAAACTCGACAGAAATAGGCCTGTACTGTTTTTTTCTCCAGGATTTCTGCAGACTTTCTGCAAAACTTGTGTGGAAACATGAATGTGTTAAGTTGCATCAGATAATGCAACAGAAGAGTCCAATTGCGAATCACAAATGTGATGCAGAAACAGAGGGAGGGTTGCCATGACAGCATTGAATATGATGAAAGTCTGAGGTCCAGGAGGAGGAACCCAGAGGAACCACTGATATAACTGAGCTCATCTCCTGGATCTGGTCTGTGTCGATGGAGGTTCAAGATGAACCAGAACTCTGTTTCCCACAGCTCCTCAACACCTCCTGTAGGAAGCCCCTGACTTCTGCAACTGAAACTGCTGTGGTCCATGTTATAATCAGCATCATCTCTGTGCTCACTGTGATTCTAAACCTGCTGGTCATCATCTCAATCTCCCATTTCAGGTACAGGTTCCCTCACTGTTAATGGGATTATTACAACACATGCTCACTGCTGTGCTTCTGTTGTTCTCATGTTTAACTTCACCTGTGTGTGCATATGTTGTTCAGATGCTTTGACATGTACATGATGTTTTTTCTGTGGTGAATAACTAAAGCTGTACTGCCTCCACCTTATTTGTCATGTTGCTCTATGATATCATGTTGTCTGATAATGTTTCTTTTTCCTCCAGACAGCTCCACACTCCCACCAATCTCTTCCTTCTCTGTCTGGCCGTCGCTGATTTCCTTGTGGGTCTTGTTGCAATGCCAGTGGTGATCTTCATTCTCAAAGGCTGCTGGATTTTTGGTGATCATATCTGTGTATTTGGAAATTATCTGACCTTGAACATAGCCTCTTCAAATGTCGGAAACATGGTGCTCATCTCAATCGACCGCTGTGTTGCTATCTGTGACCCTCTGCATTACACTAATAAGATCACAATGAGAAGAGCTACAGTCTGTATTTGTCTGTGTTGGCTTTTATCTGTTATCTACAATGGTATTATTTTAAGAGAGGATCTAATTAATCCAGAGAGAACTAGTTCCTGTGTTGGAGAGTGTGTGCTCAACTTAGATTTTTTTGGAGGTGCAGTCGATGTTGTTGTAACATTTATTCTTCCTGTTTTCATCATCATCGTTCTGTATATGAGAGTGTTTGTGGTGGCGGTGTCTCAGGCTCGTGCCATGCGTTCTCACATTTCAGCCGTCAGAATTCAGCTCTCAGCAAAAGTAACTTGCAAGAAATCGGAGCTGAAAGCAGCTCGGACTCTAGGTGTTGTTGTCATCGTCTTTCTTGTGTGTTACTGTCCATATTATTGTGTTACACTTTCAGGAGATGGTTCATTTAATTATGTGATTCAACATTCATCTATATCTTTTGCTGTCTATGTCGCATACTTTAATTCCTGTTTAAACCCTGTGATCTATGCCTTATTCTACCCCTGGTTTAGAAAAGCTGTTAAACTCATTGTCACTCTGCAGATTCTGCAGGCGAACTCCTCTGAGACCAACATGCTGTAGAGAAGATGCACACAGAGCTGTCCTTAGTCAAAATGGACTGGAAACATGTAAATATCTGTATGCAAACTGTCTAAATGAATATATTTTTTTATTTCTCTCAAATAATTTCACACCAGTGGATGATGAAAATGAAAAATGTCTCCAATTCCATGTTCCTGCGCAAATATATTTGTCAAAATTCCCACATGGGCCAGCCACATACAGAGCTATTCAGTGTGTTTGTAACTGGAAACTGTTATAATAATCATCATCATTATTAAGGGTGTGCCATCTAAGGCACCTCACGATTCAATTCAATTACGATTAAGGGTGCTACGATTTGATTAATCAACGATTATCATGACAATAATAATTATAAAGATTATTACAATTATAGCGATTTTCGATGCATCTTTTTTCCTGTTCAGGAGTTTTTCTCACTCTGTGGTTACTTCATACTTTTAAATGAGGTTTATTTGTCAGTATCCATAAATTCAAGCAATCAAACAAATTTGCCTCCATTATCTTTTATTTGTGTCAAACCACTGAATGATCCAACCTATTTTCCACCAGGGAACCAACAGGAAAAAGGTAGCAGTGGCTTATACAGCAAAAGCTGCTCTTATTCACAAACATAGATTTCCAGTTACCTGCAAAACATCTGCTGTATCAAAAGCAATACTTTTCAAAAATATACACCTATTAACAGTACAAAAAAAACTTTGGTGGAATGAGGTCCACATTGTTTAGGAAAACAAACACTTCAAAAATATTCACCTGTTAACCACATTTGGTGGTTAACAGGTCCCCTTTTTTTTTGGGGGGGGGGGGGGGGGGAAAATAGTTTCTTTAGAAATAACTAAGACTTATTTCAACCAAAAGTGGTTTTTACAGATTTCTACGCTAGTCTAATTAAACATAAATAAATAATTGCTTATTTAGTTTCTCTGGCCCTCAAAAGCTCCCCAGGAACCCACTCAAACTCTCAGACCCTCCCCACACACATGCTTCTGTGGAAAACTGTACAAAGCATCTAATTCAACCTGAACTAACACAAGCACTAGCTTATTCAGTCATAAAAAATAATATACAAACAAAATCCTCAATGAGCAGCATAAATCCCACAACAAACTAAGTATTTCGCTATCCACAATCAAAGCATGCATCACATGTCGGTAGTATCCTACAAGCTTCCCTCAGTGATTCCACTACTTTGGTTTTGGTCTTATTGTACAGTTCGGGAACTGCTTTCTGGGAAAAATACTTTCAATTCAGAAGTTTGTATCTGCACTCCAGTGTCCGAATCAGAGCACGACAGCCTTGCTTCCAAACGCTAGCTTTTAAACCCGTTGGGTGAATCTGACGCTCTGTAACTGCAGCCAAACAGTTAGAGCTGGTGTTACTGTGTTCCCCTGGTCTGTTCCTTAAGGCGTCCAGGTGGCATGCGCCACTTTTATTTTCCTGCTGCATGCTGCGCTTGTGTTCCTGTCATTTAGTAATTAGCAAAAATAAACGTTTTTGAACATTTGTGAATCGTTATTGAATCATCACGTGTCGCATCGCCATGAATCTAGTAATCGATGTGTTGGCACACCCTTAATCATCATCATCATAATATAAGGACTTTACATTTATGAGAAAATAATTATTTTAACCTTTTTCTGTGTCCTGTCATTTCAGTCTTGAACATCTCAAATACTAGCAACATTTATTTCATCGCATTATTATTATTTTCTATGACATTAAAAAATGTGTTTTCAATGCAAGTCAATTTAGCCATTTTTTCCATGAGTGTTCTGCACTGAACAAAAACTAATAATGAAATGAAATCATTACTAATAATCTATGACATGTCCAACACTGATTTAAAACAATGTCACATCCCTCCACCATATATTATATTGATAATGTCTCCTATTTTTTTTTTTAATTTTTAATTAAAATGAGTGGTATCATGTATTAAAACAGGCAGTTGGTTAAAGTCAAGTCAATTATTGAATATTTGGTAGTTAAGAGCAGAGCTGAAGTGGTGAACTGGTCTGGTACAAACTAGTTGAAGATTGTTAGAGAGGCTTTTTCAGGATTCTATCTATTAAATAATGAAGATAAGGGTGTCCAAACTTTTTCCTCATGAATAAATTATTAATTAGAATTACGGATGTAAACAATTAATCGACTAACAATTAATTGTCGATAAGAATTTGCTCAATTAAATTATTAATTGTTGGTTAATTGCCCTTTTCCACCTGTCCACACCTGTCCGAAGGTTGCCGGTTTATCTGCACTGAAACACCGTGGCTGTGATAGCCGGTCATGGAACCGGATCATGGCGTTAATGAGTTAGAATGTCTTTATGGACATGGTGGAGCCAAACACAGTCTGGCCTGTCTGTTTGTGGGAGCGGTACACCCCAGACTAAATACACGCACAAATGCGGGATCTGTATCGGAGTGTTTTCCCTGGAGGTTAGTCCAGTCCATAGTCAGTGAGATTGAAGTTGTAAATATCCTCCAGGATCCTAATCCGGGCCACAGGTATGTAATGCATTTGCGAAGATTCAGGAGGCAGAGAAAAGATAAATGAGAGAAAAGTTTCACTTTCACCTCTGCAGGGGCACAAACTGCACTGCCCTGTACCCCCACAGTATTAGAAGTAGGACAGAAAGTGACGCATGGGCGTGGTTACCAACCAACACAAACGCATCCCCCAGCTGTACTGCACGCGTGCTAGTACACCCCCCACCTCCACCCCCGATGAAACGCATGCTCGTGCACTCACCCACCCACTGGCGAAACAAACGGCACGTGCACCCCCCCCCCCAATTACACACCGCCACATCAACAGATGAAAGGGCTCTATGCACAGCCCCGCTACTTCCTGAACTTAAGGCAGCTCCTTTATTTCCTGTTTTTCATTATTGGACACACTGATTAATCCAGGTGTGTCTGACCACAGTAGTCCCAACAAGAAGCAGCAGACCCACCTGCATTAATCAGTGTGTCCAATAATGAAAAACAGGAAATAAAGGAGCTGCCTTAAGTTCAGGAAGTAGTGGGGCTGTGCATAAAGCCCATTCCACACCGACTGTATCCAATAGTTCAATAAATCAATCATTAAGGAATATGACACGCTTTTTTCATGAAGTATATAAACAATATTTAGCTTTTATTTTATAGACTGTATTGAAAAAGAAATACAGGTTCTCAGGAAAATCGCCGCTTCTCAATTAATCGTTAATCAATTGATAAGGGCAACCAACTAACGATTAATGAATTATTCGATAATTTGCATCCCTAATTAGAATTTACCAACACATTTTAAAAAGCATTTCTTTAGTTTCATCTTTTTAGGTATGTTTTTCTCCATATTTAATTTATAATAAAGAAAAAAAAATCCCACATATTTAGATATGGTGAAGACAACTAATATGTAAAAGGGGGGGCATCCTGACTTTTACCACATGACTGTATATCCACACACTCAAACACACTTATTCAGATGTGCACATATACTTGCGCACACACACACACACACACACACACACAAATTCATTCTTCTGACATGTTTCAAAAGACATTTTTCTGCATGTTTCTCACGCTCAACTTCTTGCTCCCTTGCCAAATCAATACAGTAATCACTGGTGACGCACATGCCCAGTGCATCCACGGAGCTCATACTGTAGTGTGCAATGCACACATCCGTGAATCTGCAGCGCACACTGATGGGGGTCTTCAGAAAAGAAAAACTTTACCCAAATAAAGAGTAACACTTTTAAATGCAAGTAAAAATATATTCCATTAAATGGATCAAATTTTATCGATACAAACATTCAATAACCAATGCATCACAATATCATTCCAAAATTTTTATTCACTCACAGCTTCTCTACCGGTGCACTCGGATCATGCATGCGCGTGTCAGTGTATCGGTACGCATCGGATAATCTTCCCATCCATAGTGTATATAATTAATAGTAGGGATGCACCGTTACGAGTATCGGCATCGGCTCCGATACTCAGTGTGTGTACTTGTAAAAGATATCCGATACAAATGCACCAATACCACTTACGGCCGTTTGACATTCACAGTTCAGTGCAGCAGGTACGCGGCGGTGGAATAATGTGTGGGGAGTGTGAAGAGTGTGGAGATTTTTCAAAATGAATGACGGTGATAAAAGTAACACTGACTGCAAGTAGCGTTAAAGACACAGACAGATACGGACGCAGCGTTCTGTCCGTCCTCTGCGTACATTCCATCCGTTTACCAGATGCTCGCAGATGCGTAAACAGAATGAGAATACCAGTGGGAGTACGGAGCGGTGCGGACCGTGCCGCCAACAGAAGTGAAAACGAAACTTATCACTCATTTCTCTTTTCTCTACCTGCTGAAGCTAAGCTTTTAAACCTTACCAGTGAAAACGCTGCAATATTAGTACCACATTAGTGTTACCTCTGTCGTCTCCATGTTTTTATTACTGACTTTCTTCTTCTTCTTCTTCTCAAAAAACTTTACTCTTCTTTGTAGTATTTGTCCAGTATGGTTAATTCAGAGCAGTGCCCCCTGGTGGATTAGTTGAGAAATGCTCATTCCAACACAGTAAACGTCAGTAGCAGCACTTCTTTCCAGTCAGACTAATGACAATGACAAAAAAGCACATTTACAAAAGGAGCTAAGAACTGGAATGGGATTATTAAGTACTTGTTTTGTTACTTGGTATCGGCAAGTACTCAAATGTAAGTACTCGTACTCGGTCTGGAAAAAAGTGGTATCGGTGCATCCCTAATTAATAGGCATTACACATGACACAGAAACTTGGTGACATAGTTTCACAAGAGGTGATGTAAATTGTTTCATTCATGTAATTTTGGAGTGAGATCATAATCTTTTTACGAAAAATGTGTAATGAGAGTAATTTTTCGAATTTTTCTTTACCATACAATATTATATGACATAGTCTGAGAGAGAGTTTTAAGACTTGTAGTTTGAACATTGAAATATTGACTAACCTTTGCTGTGAAGACACACATCAGCATTTCCAAGGCTAAAAAGAAGGATATCCCTGAAATCAACAGCAAATGGGAAAACCATAAATACTTTTGCATTACTACAATAAAAATCAAGTATTGATAAGAGGGAAAACAGAGTTAAGACTCTGGAAGGTTTAATGAAAGGGAGTTAAAAGCAAAAAAATTTACTAACGCAGCTTACGCTGTCGGGGGCCAAAAGAAAGGGTATATCCCCAAAATTGACTGAACCCTTTGCTATATAATAAAGCAAATAAATGACACAACGTCCAAAAGATACCAACTTAATTTAGGATGATTGATATGAATCAAATTTGAGCTTGATTGGCCTACTATATCTATTAATATTAAAAAAAAAAAAAAAAAAAAAAAAAAAAAAAAGATTTTTCAACAGAGGCACCCCCATTTGGACAAGTGATACTATTCACAGAACATCCAAAATCAATATGGTTCTTCCCCTAGGGGTCACCTATGTCGGTGCTAAAGTGGAATAGTTATCATGTTTACACAAAGGATATCCAGCCTGAATAATGTCAGAAAATGATTTGCTAAATAATGTCAGAAAATATATTCGATATTTGTTGGACAATCAATATGAACCAAGTTTGAGCTTGATTGGCCTACTACTTCCTTAATAATGTCCAAAAAAACTGATTTTACAACAGAAGCTCCACCAACCATTTGGAAAAAACACACCACCTGGTGTCAACATATGACATCATGTAAACTCAATGCATGAAGAAAAATAGACTTAATTGTTAGACAACTGATATGAACACAGTTTGAGCTACATCGACCTGATAGTGGCAGAATAAAGGTCAGAGAACCAATTTTTCCCCACAAAACGCCACCTAATGAATGAAAATCACACCATATGAACTCTGGATGGTAGCGGGAAAATGGACATTTGTAAGACCATCAATGTGAACTAAATTTTATCTCAGTCAGCCTACTACTGCTTGATTTATGTCCAAAAAACTAATTTTCAACTAAAGCGCCCCTATCTGGATGACTTATAATACTCATAGAGAAGCTAAAATCCACAGGGTTCTTCCACTAGGGGTTCACTATGATGGTCATCAAGGGAGAAGAAATCCAACCAAATCTGTCCTAGTTATCACATCCACATGAAGGAGATCTGGTGGCTGCATGCAGGGTAAAACCATTAGCTATATCCCCAAAATGACAAAAAAAAAAAAAAAAACACTGAAACTGAAACACATCTTCATTATCTGTTTTCACTGGGTTAAAAATAAGAATAAAAATGTGTAGCGTGGTGTTGGCAACGTTTTTCTGGACACTTTTTTTCAAATAAAACTATTAATATCTTTTGTCAGACAATCTTGAGCTTTCAGTTTTTACCTGAGAAGAACATGCAAAGAGACAAATTATTAAAATTTACCACCAGTTTTTCTGACTTATTTTCTAACTCATTAGCTGATGTTAGCTATGGTTAGCTTACAAGCACTAGCACTCCGGTTACACATGTTGCGTCAATGCCACATAAAGCTGACCCTGCCTTAAGCCTGTTAAAAATGGCTGCTATCCAGACCTACATTAACAGCCTTAACTTGGCACAGGGTCTGACAACCTTCAACTGTTACCGGACTCTGATCACACAATCACTTCTCATGACATTTTCAAAGCGCCATTATGAGACAAACCTTGGTCACGTAGACACTTGTCGGCTTCACAGAAAGTTCAGACTCCCGGTTTTTGCTTGATGTCCTTCGTCCATGTAAAACCAGATATATGATATTATTAAAAACACTGAGGACGGTACAAACACCGGGATGTGTTTGCAACTGTTTTAGTATGTTTTATTAATATTTTAGTCATTTTACGCCGTAAAAAAGTGGTTCAAACACTTACATGAACGGAAAATCTAATCCTTCCATTACACACGCTTTTGAAGTCCAATGTGATTGACAGTGGGAGTGAGAACCAATCACAGATCAATACACGCACCTCTTAATGTACGGAATTGGATCAGTTCTTTGTCTATCAAATTGTGTAGACGTAATTAGGTGAACTTATTGTCTGTCAACTTTTACTCACCAATAGGCACTCTGGAATCACTAAGACCCTCCCATTGCAGTTTTATGTGTCGAAATATGGGGAGAGAGACAGGACAAACATTTTGTAAAGTAAACCTGTCGAAAATATGATGTCACAATCTGTGTACAGCATGAATAAAAAATAAATATATAACAAATAAATGAATGTATAGTATGTAAATGTTGTAAATATGATGTGCTCAGTTATAATATAATATAATATAATATAATATATTATAATATAATATAATATAATATAATACAGGGTGAAATGATACTTAATAGGATTTATTTTGGACATGAAGTGTTTTATTCTACAAACGAAAAATTCTGGGGGATGGTAATTTTATAATGTACTAAAGTTATTACAAATGTTCAGTGTGTGCACCGCTTATGACGCTGCACACATCAAGTCAGTAGTGGAGTCCTTTTGTCCGACACAAACAGCCTTCTTCTTGAAACTTCTTATGCCACATCCAAATCTCAGATTCAAATTTCAAATTTATTTGTCATTTCAGCATATAAAATACACAGAAACGAAACACTGTACTCAGGTCCCGATTGCCAGCAGCATTTAGTAAATACTATAAAATACTGATAAAAATACTAAAACACTGATGATAAAAATTTTAAAAAATCCTTAAAAAGTCCCCTATAAATAACTAAAATTACTTTTTTCTGAAGGGCACAGCAGTAAAGTGCCAATTAAGAACGCATTCCAGGGCTTCAAAGTTCAACCAGAGTTCATTTTCCTAACCACCTCTCTTAAATCTGCTCTCTTGTTGGTGCTTGTTTACAAAATTTTCTAACAAATTCACGTTGCACATTCCCATTTGACTCAGTTTGGGTGTACTTCAATACACAGAACGCCTTTTCTGTTGCAGTAAACAGCATTTCTATTCCTGAAAGCCGAACAATAAAAATGATTACACTTTTTTAAGCAAAGAGAGCAAACAAATTGTAAACAAATTATTAGGTGATGAAATGATATCAATTTTTGGGGACACCCTGTATAATATAATATAATATAATATAATATAATATAATATAATATAATATAATATAATATAATGGTCCTTTGTCATTTGCACATATCGAATGAAATTTGATATGTAATATGATGTCATTATTTAGCCTTGTGAGACATTTTTGTGAATATGGAATGACAGACATTTGCTCAAAAAATACTATTACAGAAGTTCATCTTAGACATGTTTTCTGCACTTAACTTTTTTTTTCATATATTCCACTAATTCTGTAAAACTAAGATTTTGTTGTCTGATTCATCCAGAGACATCTAGTTCCTGTGTTGGAGAGTGCGTGATCACTATAGATATTTTTTGGAGGTGCATCATCATTCTGTATTTGAGAGTGTTTGTTGTGGCGGTGTCTCAGGCTCGTGCCATGCGTTCTCACATTTCAGCCGTCAGAATTCAGCTCTCAGCAAAAGTAACTTGCAAGAAATTGAAGCTGACAGCAGCTCGGACTCTTGGTGGTGTTGTTATTGTCTACCTCATATGTTTTTCTCCATATTATTGTGTCACAATTTCAGGAGATGGTTCAGTTAATCTGATGTTTCAACATTCATCTATATCTTTTGCTATCTACTGTGTGTACTTTAACTCCTGTTTAAACCCTGTGATCTATGCCTTATTCTACCCCTGGTTTAGAAAAGCTGTTAAACTCATTGTCACTGCAGATTCTGCAGCCAAACTCCTCTGAGACCAACATGCTGTAGAGAAGATGCACACAGAGCTGTCCTTAGTCCAAATGGACAGAAAACATTTAAATATCTGTATGCAAACTGTCTAAATGAATATATCGGCTAAAATTTGCTTAGAGGTCTTATTTATGTCTTTGTGCATAAGAAATCAATATAAGTGAATCCCCAAAGGAACTTTGTGTTGGTAAATGCAAGGTATGCAAATTTACAGGAGTTCAGTTCTGTTGCAACATGTTGATGGTCATATGAACTGTTTTCAGGTCAAAAATGTCCAATTTCATCACAATTAATGCTATATTTTCATGTCACAAATGGCCAAGTTAAATTTTAAATGAATTTACCTGAAAAACAAATATTCTATTCGTTTAGATTCCCCAATTTTTCTTACAAGATTATATACTACATATCCCGTTTTATTTTTACAGGTTGCAATATGGAGTATGGTGCTGATCCATCCTGCTTATGTTACGCCAATACATACATTAAGAATGTCACACGTCACTTTTTAAATCAACAGTTTTCTAATAATAAGCATTTTTATAAAGAAATAACAATTCTATATTGTTATTTACTCTTTAGTATGATGATAAACTATACAATAAATAATTATGATGCTAGTTTTTACACAGGGATCATTTGTGGAAACTGTGACATGGCTGCCGAGCATCAGTATGCTGGGATCCGAAACAACCGTGTCACATCCGTCCACTGCTACATTTTGTGTTTTTCTTAAGCTGTTATTGTTTTAGATCCACAATACTAACATTTATGAATAAGAGGATAATTGGCAATAGTAAGAATATAAGTTTATTACTAATAAGGTACTGGTACTGACCAGATCATCATGGGTAATGTCATGTCCGTCCACCAGCAAAAGTTTTCACATACACGTGCTATTCAAAATCCAATATTGCTGAAAATATAGCTTCCACTGTCAAATAATATCAGTAGTCTGTGCACAAATGTATTAGCATTATTTCAACACAGGTCTATACATTTCTTACAACTTTTTTTTTTTTTTGACAAAAATGGGCACTCATTTGACCCCCTAAGTAAATTTTGGCCGATATTCTTTAATTTTTCTCACAATAATTTCACACCAGTGGATGACGAAAATGAAAAAATGTTTCATATTCTATGTTTCTGTGCAGATATATTTGTAGAAATCCCCACACAGGTCAGCCACATACAGAGCTATTCTGTGTGTTTGTAACTAGAAACTGTTACTAATAATCATCATCATATAATAGAAGGACTTTATATTTATTATACTAAAAGAAATATTACATTCATATTTTCTGTGTCCTTTCATTTCAGTCTTGGACATCTCAAATCCTAGCAACATTTATTACATTGCATTATTATTTTCTATGAGATTAAAATATGTGGTTTCAATACAAGTCAATGAGGCATTTTTTCCACGAGGGTTCTGCACTGAACAAAAACTAATGAAATGAAATCATTGTTAATGATAAACTCTGACATGTCCAAAACTGATTTAAAACAATGTCACAACCCTCTTCCATGTATTATACAGATAATGTCTCCTATAGAGGGTATGCACATATGTCACTCCCCCCCGGGTCACACCCCTCTAAATCAGACTGAGTGGCAAAAACCAACCTGCTCAACATGACAGAGTACAGCAGTAAACACAGCCAGACCGGGAAAATGTGAAATATGAAATTAAATTAAGGATAACTGGACTTGACATGGATCCGTAAGAGCTACCAAAGAATAAGTGGCCCACGAACATTGACATGTGGCCTGAAATCGCGTATCCTGACATCCAGGGTGTAGGGGATCATCGCTATTGTTACCTGAAACAAATATACATGGTTTCATCATCACTGATAACCAGGGTCCAAAACTAGGGTCCAGAACCAGCTGATCCAAAGTGCATTTACAGTAGACCGTGTACTGACCCCAGTGAATATATGGATGATCTACTGGTGCTGAGGAGATTTACGTCTAGTTCATATCAAGTACTTTATATAACACAGATACTACTGCTGTGGACCACCAGGGGACCACTGGATTCTGGGAAATTATGAGATTTTTTCCACCTCTTTTCAAATTACAACATTATTCTTGTAATATTATGGCTTTACTGTCGAAATATGGTGACTTTAATCTCATAAACAAATGACATTTTTGTTAAATTATGATTTTTTTTTATAACTATGACTTTATTCTCATATCATTGTGATTCTTTATGTATTCGACTTTATCATAAAATTACGGGTTTTATATTGATATTTTATGACTGTACTCGTAGTACCAAGCGTTTTTATTTTCTCAAGTGGTCCTAATACTCTGTTGTAGCTTTATTCTCCAGTACCCCCGTATTTGTGAAACTAGGTTTGCCTCAGTTTAAATTAGTTTCAAAATCATGTAGAGCACAAGGTTCATAATCACAAAATGAAGACCAAAGCCATGAAAGATCTGATCATGAAACCAAGAGCTTTACGAAGAAGTAACGTTAGCCAAAACAATACGTCATTTAAGGTATGATTTTACCCAAAAATACAGCATAAATTAATGTTACCTGACACGAAACAGGATCCACAGATCTAGGTTTGGTTGCCTGGATCTGTGTGTCCATCTACTTCTCTTTTCTTTGTCTTTCAGTGCCTGTAAAACAATAGCTCCAACTGCTTTTCAAACCTGTTCATACAATCAATCGTACGACAGCTCTTCCCCATTTTTTATCGAATATTGTTGTTAAGTTTAGACGGTATTAGAGCCAACACTGTCACTCATCTCCCTCTTTCTGCCACTCAGTCGGTGTGACTGCGGTGAATTCCGCTAGCGGTGACGTCACGTGCATACCCTCTATACTAAATGGCAATCAAAGAACAAATACAGAGACAAATACGGAAAAAGAAAACACATGAGAGAAGGTAGATGAGGGTGGATGAGGTGGAACAGGCCGTCAGTTTTCGAATGATGATCTGAAGAGGTGAGATTTGAGTTGGCATTTGAATGAGGTGAGTGTGTTGCAGTTCTGGATGTGAACGGGTAGGGAGTTCCAGAGGGTTGGGGCGGCGATGGCAAAAGCTCTGTCACCCAGGGTACGGAACTTGGTCTTGGTGATGAGGGTGAGAAGGTTAGCATCAGCGGAGCGGAGGCAGCGAGTAGGAGAGTGGCGGTGTAGTAGATCAGTCAGGTAAGAGGGGGCAAGGTTGTGTAGAGCTTTGAAGGTGATGAGGAGGATCCTGAAGTTAATGCGCTGTTGAACGGGGAGCCAGTGAAGCTGATGGAGGACGGGCATGATGTGATCTCTGGAGTGGGAGTGGGTGAGTAACCGGGCGGCTGAGTTCTGAACATACTGTAATTTCTGGAGGGCAGTGGAAGGAAGACCATAAAGAATACTGTTGCAATAATCTAGTCTGAAAGTGATGAAAGCGTGGATGAGTGTTTCGGCAGCTGAGGGGGAGAGGGTGGGGTGGAGACGTGCAATGTTGTGACGATGGAAGAAGGATGTTTTGGTGACATGATTGATGTGTGATTTGAAGGAGAGGGTGGGGTCCATGATGATGCCGAGGTTTCTGGCCAGGGGGGAGGGGGTGACTGAGTGGCCATCAATGGAGAGTGAGAAGCTCTGGGAGGAGGGGAGAAGGGATTTTGGTCCAAAAATGATGATTTCAGTTTTATTGCTGTTGAGTTTGAGAAAGTTGTTGGTCATCCAGGTTTTTAGGTCGATAAGGCAGTTGGTGATGGTGGAGAGAATGGTGGAGGTGATGGCTTTAGTGGAGATGTACAGCCGGGTGTCGTCAGCATAACAGTGAAAGTGGAGACCATGGTGACGGATGATGTGACCGAGCGGAAGCATGTACAGGATGAAGAGAATGGAACCGAGTGCAGAGCCTTGAGGGACACCGTGTGATACAGGGGTGGTGCGTGATACAGGGGTGGTGCATGATTTGTGGTTGTCGATGGAGATGTTATGAAATCTGTCAGACAGGTAAGAGGTGAACCAGGAGAGGGCAGAGTCAATGATTTCGATGGATTGCAGATGACAGAGGAGGATTGAGTGATTGATAGTATTGAAAGCTGCACTGACGTCAAGGAGAGGGAGAACAGTGAGGGAGCCGGAGTCAGAGGAGAGTAGGAGGTCGCTGGTGACTTTGAGAAGGGCTGTTTCAGAGCTGTGGTGAGAACGGAATCCAGATTGAAATGTTTCATACAGTTTGTTGGAGAGGAGATATTGCTTGAGTTGGGTTGTGACGGCTCTTTCCAGTATTTTTGAAAGAAATGGGAGGTTGGAGATAGGTCTGAAGTTGTTGGGGTCATTGGAATCTAGGCCAGGTTTCTGAAGGAGGGGAGTGATGGCAGCAGTCTTGAGAGGTGAGGGGGACTGTGCCAGTGGTAAGGGAGGAGTTGATGGTGTCAGTGATGCGTGGGGTGAGAGGGGTGAGACAGGCTTTGATACGGGGGGAGGGGATGGGATCCAGAGGGCAGGTGGGTGATTTCATGTTGGAGAGTATTTCAGAGAGGTCATCAGTGGTTATGGTTGAGAAGAGGGAGAGCTGTTTGTCTGTGGGTGGGGGAAGAATGGGTTCCGGGTCAGAGGTAATGGCAGACGAAGAGGCAAGCTGGTTGTGAATGTTGTCAATTTTGGAGTGAAAAAAATGATAGAAAGTTGTTGCATTTCTCAGGGGTGAAAGATGATGAGACGTTGTCCTGGGATTTGAGGAGTTTGTTGATAGTGGAGAACAGAGAGCGGGGGTTGGAGGATCCAGTGTGAATAATGCCGGAGTAATAGGTGGAGCGGGCTTTGTGGCTTTGTTAAGTGAGGGTTGGTACAGGTGCATGTGGTCTTTGTAGGCGAGGGTGTGTAAGGTCAGTCCAGTTTTGTTGTGTAGGCGTTCAAGCTGTCTCAGGGTACGTTTACACGGCAACACTCCGTAAAGATTTCTCCTTTGCGTTATAAAATCATTCCGCGTTAAGACGAAGCCGCTATGATACCGATCTGCGTTAACATGAGTCCGCGAGGACGGCTGAATACGCTGTAGTGGCCATGCCAGACCAGTAGCTGGCGATGTAGAGCTGTAGTGAAACAGTGGCGGTACCTGCGCACAAACGATTTCCAGTTTAGACAGCCTTTAAATGAGGAGAAGAAGAAGAAGAAGAGGAGGAGGCGGACAATACTATTTACAAACAACAATGGCGAGTGGTCGTACAAAGACGCAGGACTTCTTTGTCTGGACAGACGAGCTGAGCACAGTTAGCAGCACGTATTTTGTTCTGACACCGGCCATTGTTGTTGTGGTTGTTCGTTCTTTTTCTGCAGCTTTATTGTGTCATAGAGGCTGGCAAACCAGCTCGGAGGCGCTTTACCGCCACCAATTGGCCTGGAGTGGGTTAACTGGCGGTTCTTGGCTGCGCGCGCATGCGGTGACGTCATATTTTACCCCGGAACGCTCCGACTCGCGTTAACACGGAGCTGGAATGCAGAGCGTATCGATAACGTTCCACCCTGGACCCTGGTATCAAAAGTTTCCGGATTCAGGCACTCTAGGCACCGTTTCCATGTTAACAGAAGGCTAATCCGCGATGAAATCTTCCCGGAGTCGACTGAATCCGACGCCGTGTAAACGGCCCCTCAGTTGTTTTCTGAGTTTGTGAAGTTCAGGGGTGTACCAGGGGGCTGAGTGAGTGAAAGTAATGTTTTTTGTTTTCATGGGGGCAGTTGGTTGAGGGAAGTAGACAGTGTGTTGTTGTAGATGTTGACGAGGTCCGTGGGGGTTGGGTTAACAGGGAGGGTGAGGTCAGAAAGAGTATTCGATATGTAGGTGGAGAGAGAGGCTGAGCAGATGGACTTAAGATTTCGAAAGGTTACTGTGCGGTCTTGTTTGGGTTGGGGGGCGGGTATGTTGATATCCAGTGTGATGGCCAGGTGATCAGATATGGTGAGGTTGGTGCTGGAAATGTTATGGATGTGGAGGCCAGTGGGGCAAACCAGATCAAGGATATGTCCTCAGCTGTGGGTGGGGAAAGTTATGTGTTGGGTGAAGATGAGACACTTGAGTAAGTCCAGGAAATCATTTGCATTTTTGCAGTCAGGGGAATCAATGTGGAGGTTAAAATCACCAAGCAGTAGGAAAGACAGTGAAGTTGATGACAGTACTGTGATGAATTCTGAGAGATCTGATAAGAAAGATGGGTTTGGGGGGACGGTAGATGATGGCGATGAGGAGAGGTTTAGGGTCAGGCAGTTTAAAAGCCAGGTGTTCAAAAGAAGAAACAGCGGGTATGGAGAGAGGTCGTGGGTTGAGGTCATGATGGTGAATAGCAGCAATACCTCCTCCATGGCCCTCGAGGCGTGGGTTGTCCAAGTATGAGTATCCAGCGAGGGTGGTTTGGTTTAGTGCAATATAATCCAGGAGTTTTTGCCAGGTTTCAGTAAGACAGAGGAGATCCAGGTTATTGTCAGTGATGAATTCGTTAAGAATGAGGCTTTTATTATTGAGGGATCATGTGTTGAAGAGGGTGAGTTTCAGGTGCTTTTGTTTTGAAATTGATGATGCGGAAATTGGGATTGGGCGGAAGTTGAAAGAGTTCACGCTGGGGTTGTTCTGATGACGCAATACAGAAGTGCTGAAGCCCGTGTCCATGCTGCGGTCGGACCAGAGAGAGGGGATACTGTTTATCGTGGCAGAATGGTAACTAAACTTGCAGTGTGAGCTTCGGTGGATGTATTGAGGACGGAGACGAAGTCTGGAGCTTTTTAGTGTGGCGATGTGTTCAATGGAAGGAGGCGTTTGGTGGTTTAACTGGAGGAGTTGCATGGATGTGTAGCATAGCGCCATAGCTGGGGCTGTGACGGTTCTGGAGGTGGATGATGGAGGTCTGGGTTTGTTGAGGGCATTAACACCAGGGGTAAAAGTGGGTTTGAGTCGACGGGGTTGCAGGATGGAGTAGCTGAACGTGCTGACCACAGATGGTTGTTTCCAAGCCCCTATGACCGCTAACCAAGCAGCGCTAGCACCAGGCAGCAGCCGGCTAGCTGCTGACCCACTAGCTTGTAGCCAGCCGCCCAGCAGCCAGCTAGCTGATGGCCCAACGCTGCTGGCAGGGAGTCCTGGACAGCTGACAGCAAAAGCAAAGACAGGTAGCAGCTGGCTAACCGTCAACTGGCTGGCTAGCAGCCAGTTTCCTGCTAGCCCACTTTCCCGTGGACCCGAGCTGCCAGTGAATCTTGGGCAGATGTCCCACAGATGGGGATTAGAGAGGCAGATGAAAACAATCCAAACCATGACAGGACGACAGAAACAGTTTGTGACTGGAGTGGTACTTCGGTCGGCAACCCGGCAATGGTGATAGGATCAAGAGCCCTTTTCACTGTGGGTGTAGTTGGTAGCTAAAGCTTGCCTTGCAGGTAGGCGTCTACTCCACCGGTAAAAATGGGTAAAAATAGTAGCATCCAAGGTCCAGAGAAGTGTAGAAGCAAAGGTACTAACATGAGCTGTGAATAGAGCGAATAGCTAAACAAAAGAAGTACAGGAAAACTATAAAGGTTAAAGACAATCACAAATGGGGAAACGGTAAACAGTGCAATGCCAGCCTCCTCCCCAGAGCGGAAGTTGAATGTCCTTTAGTTCATAAAGCCTCCTCTCCTTTGGTTTTTACACATATCGTGTCTTTGTAAAGTTGAAGCTCACTCACTTGGGCCCATTTGAACTGGGATGAGTTTGTCCTGAGTATCTGTATTCAGACAGCTTCTCTGTTGGGTGAGGATCTGAAGCAGTGGGGGCTGGGGAGGGGTTAACACTAGTATGGACCGGGTCTGTGCACTTGCTGACTTGGACGGACCGAGTCTGTGCATGTGCTTGTTTGAACCGACCCGCACTCGGATGGACCAGGTCCATGCGCGTGCGCTCGGATGGACCCACACTTGGACGGACCGAGTCCAAGCGGGAGCCCTATCCCTGAATCTCTGGAGCTCTGTCTGTGCAGGTGCCTTCCACCATGTTTTCAGAGGCCAAACATTACGAACTATGCACGCATGCCTGGAGTGCCGCTGCTTCTCCAGGAAATGAACAGTACTGCGAGTTTTCTAAGTGCGGTTATTGAACATGGTTATCATAATAATTACATTTTAAACAGCAATACTAACCGTCAGAAATTTTACTGCGGTTTATCATTATACCGGTAATCGTTACATCCCTAATTACCAACTACCTGTGCAATGCAGATAGTGCCGCTTTGCTTCTGCTTCTTCTTCTCTAACTCTGGCCTTTACCATAATCTCACCACCACCCTCTGATGACAATACAATCTAATTTTTATCTGCTCCACAAAACTCAACAGAAATAGGCCTGTATTTTTTCTCCCAGGATTTCTGAAGACTTTATACAAAACTTATGTGGAAACACGAATGTGTTAAGTTGCATCAGATAACGCAACAGAAGAGTCCAATTGAGAATCACAAACATGATGCAGAAACAGAGGGAGGGTTGTCATGACAGCGTTGAATATGATGAAAGTCTGAGGTCCAGGAGGAGGAACCCAGAGGAACCACTGATATAACTGAGCTCATCTCCTGGATCTGGTCTGTGTCAATGGAGGTTCAGGATGAACCAGAACTCTGTTTCCCACAGCTCCTCAACACCTCCTGTAGGAAGCCCCTGAGTTCTGCAGCTGAAACTGCTGTGGTCCATGTTATAATCAGCATGATGTCTGTGCTCACTGTGATTCTAAACCTGCTGGTCATCATCTCAATCTCCCATTTCAGGTACAGGTTCCCTCACTGTTAATGTGATTATTACAACACATGCTCACTGCTGTGCTTCTGTTGTTCTCAAGTTTAACTTCACCTGTGTGTGCATATGTTGTTCAGATGCTTTGACATGTACATGATGTTTTTTTCTGTGGTGAATAACTAAAGCTGTACTGCCTCCACCTTATTATCATGTTGTTCTATGATATCATGTTGTCTGATAATGTTTCTTTTTCCTCCAGACAGCTCCACACTCCCACCAATCTCTTCCTTCTCTGTCTGGCCGTCACTGATTTCCTTGTGGGTCTTGTTGCAATGCCAGTGCTGATCTTCATTCTCAAAGGCTGCTGGATTTTGGGTGATTATATCTGTGCATTTGGAAATTATCTGACCTTGAACATAGCCTCTTCAAATGTCGGAAACATGGTGCTCATCTCAATCGACCGTTATGTTGCTATCTGTGACCCTCTGCATTACACTAATAAGATCACAATGAGAAGAGCTACAGTCTGTATTTGTCTGTGTTGGCTTTTATCTGTTATCAACAATGGTATTATTTTAAGAGAGGATCTAATTAATCCAGAGAGAACTAGTTCTTGTGTTGGAGAGTGTGTGCTCAACTTAGATTCTTTTGGAGGTGCAGTCGATGTTGTTTTAAATTTTATTCTTCCTGTTCTCATCATTATCAGTCTGTATATGAGAGTGTTTGTGGTGGCGGTGTCTCAGGCTCGTGCCATGCGTTCTCACATTTCAGCCGTCAGAATTCAGCTCTCAGCAAAAGTAACTTGCAAGAAATCGGAGCTGAAAGCAGCTCGGACTCTTGGGGTTGTTGTCATCGTCTTTCTTGCGTGTTACTGTCCATATTATTGTGTTACACTTTCAGGAGATGGTTCCGTTAATTACGTGATTCAACATTCATCTATATCTTTTGCTGTCTATGTCGCATACTTTAACTCCTGTTTAAACCCTGTGATCTATGCCTTATTCTACCCCTGGTTTAGAAAAGCTGTTAAACTCATTGTCACTCTGCAGATTCTGCAGGCGAACTCCTCTGAGACCAACATGCTGTAGAGAAGATGCACACAGAGCTGTCCTTAGTCAAAATGGACTGGAAACATGTAAATATCTGTATGCAAACTGTCTAAATGAATATATTCTTTAATTTTTCACAAAATAATTTCACACCAGTGGATGATGAAAATGAAAAATGTCTCCTATTCATGTTCCTGTGCAAATATATTTGTAGAAATTCCCACATGGGCCAGCCACATACAGAGCTATTCAGTGTGTTTGTAACTGGAAACTGTTATTAATAATAATCATCATCATCATCATTATTAAGGGTGAGCCATCTAAAGCACCTCGAGATTCAATTCGATTACGATTCATGGTGCTACGCTTTGATTAATCAATGATTATCATGATAATAATAATTATAACAATTATTACAATTATAACGATTTTCGATGCATCTTTATTCCCGTTCAGGAGTTTTTTCTCCCTCTGTGGTTACTTCATACTTTTAAATGAGGTTTATTTTTCAATATCCATAAATTCAAGCAATCAAACAAATTTTCCTCCATTATCTTTTATTTGTGTCAAACCACTTAATGATCCAACCTATTTTCCACCAGGGAACCAACAGGAAAAAGGCAGAGGTGGCTTATACAGCAAAAGCTGCTCTTATTCACAAATATAGATTTCCAGTTACCTGCAAAACATCTGCTGTATCAAAACCAATACTTTTCAAAACTAGAAGCACTCGGAGAGCGCAGACCTCCGCCAAGGCTGATCAGTGCCCCCCCCCCCGTGGGCCCCCCCACCCCCGATCACCACCAAAATTTAAAAATTTCTTCCTTATCCCATTTCCAACAAACCCTGAAAATTTCATCCAAATCTGTCCATAGCTTTTTGAGTTATGTTGCACACTAACGGACAGACAAACAAACAAACAAACAAACAAACAAACAAACAGACAAACAAACAAACAAACCCTGGCAAAAACATAACCTCCTTGGCGGAGGTAAATATTCACCTGTTAACCACATTTGGTGGTTAACAGGTCCCCATTTTTGGGGGGAAAACAAATAAAATGTCTTTAAAAATAAATAAGACTTATTTCAATCAAAAGTGGTTTATACAGATTTCTGTGCTAGTCTAATTAAAAATAAATAAATAAATAATTGCTTATTTAGTTTCTCTGGCCCCTCAAAAGCTCCCCAGGAACCCACTCAAACTCTGTTAAGTTTCAAACTCAATGAGCAGCATAAATTCCACAACAAACTAAATATTTCGCTATCCACAATCAAAGCATGCATCACCTGTCGGTAGTATCCTACAAGCTTCCCTCAGTGATTCCACTACTTTGGTTTTGCTCTCATTGTACAGTTCAGGAACTGCTTTCTTGGAAAAATACTTTCAGTTCAGAAGTTTGTATCTGCACTCCAGTGTCCACATCAGAGCCCGACAGCCTTGCTTCCAAACGCTAGCTTTTAAACCCGTTGGGTGAATCTGACACTCTGTAACTGCAGCCAAACAGTTAGAGCTGGTGTTACTGTGCTCCCCTGGTCTGTTCCTTAAGGCGTCCAGGCGGCATGCGCCACTTTCATTTTCCATCTGCGTGCTGCGGTTGTGTTCCTGTCATTTAGTAATTAGGAAAAATAAATGTTTTTGAATATTTATGAATCGTTATTGAATCATCACGTGTCGCATCATGATGAATCTAGTAATCTAATAATAATAATAATAATAATAATAATAATAATAATAATAATAATAATAATATTGGCACACCCCTAATCATCATCATCATCATAATATAAGGACTTCACATTTATGATAAAAGAATTATTTTAACCTTTTTCTGTGTCCTGTCATTTCAGTCTTGAACATCTCAAATACTTGCAACATTTATTTCATCGCTTTATTATTATTTTCTATGAGATTAAAAAATGTGGTTTCAGTGTGTTATGGAAAAATAATACTCTACTAATTCGTCTTCAATAAAGAAGGGTCAGTTCAAACGTTCAGTGTCAAAGAAATCCCTTTATTTGGAGCTCCATAGAAAGAGATACCAATCAGACAAGAGACTGAGATGGTCTGAACCCAAAAATACAAATCACCCTGTAGTCTTCTGTCTCCCATGAGAAAATTATGACGTGTGGAAAGTGTTTTGGTTAGTGTCAGGAACTTAGAGATAAGACCCCTGTGAGAAATGTTGGTTTGGCCTTCTACTCTGGACACAACACAAATAAGGTCAAAACTGCTCTATGATACACAATGACATGAATATATCTGAAATAGCATTAGAAGCCTATATGATATATGAAATACATGAATATATATGGATATAAGTAATTTTGCCATTACAAGTGCAAGTCAATTTAACCATTTTTTCCATGAGTGTTCTGCACTGAACAAAAACTACTAATGAAATGAAATCATTACTAATAATCTATGACATGTCCTACACTGATTTAAAACAATGTCACATCACTCCACCATATATTATATAGATAATATCTCCTATTTTTTTTTTTTTTTTTATTAAAATGAGTGGTATCATGTATTAAAAAAGGCAATTGGTTAAAGTCCAGTCAATTATTGAATATTTGGTAGTTATGAGCAGAGCTGAAGTGGTGAACTGGTCAGGTACAAACTAGTTGAAGATTGTTAGAGAGGCTTTTTCAGGATTCTGTCTTTTAAATAATGAAGATAAGGGTGTTCAAACTTTTTCCTCATGAATAAATTATTAATTAGAATTTACCAACACATTTTAAAAAGCATGTCCTTAGTTTCATCTTTTTAGGTACATTTTCTCCATATTTTAGTAATAATAAAGAAGAAAAAATCCCAAATATTTAGATATGGTGAAGAAAACTAATATGTAAAAGGGGGGCATCCTGACTTTTTCCACATGACTGTATATCCACACACTCAAACACACTTATTCAGATGTGCACATACACTTGCACAAACAAACAAACAAACACACACACGCACGCACGCACGCACACACACACACACACACACAAATTCATTCTTCTGACATGTTTCAAAAGTCGTTTTTCTGCATGTTTCTCACGCTCAACTTCTTGCTCCCTCGCCAAATTCATTATAGTAATCATCCGTGGCGCACATGCCCAGTGCATCCGCGGAGCTCATGCTGTAGTGTGCAATGTACACATCTGGGAATCTGCAGCGCATGTTAACGTGGGTCTTCAGAAAAGAAAAACTTTACCCAAATAAATAGTAACACTTTTAAATGTAAGTAAAAATATATTCTATTTAATGGATCAAATTTTATCAATACAAACATTCAATAACTGATGCATCACAATATCATTCCAAAATTTTCATTCACTCACAGCTTCTCTACTGGTACACTCGGATCACGCATGCGTGTGTCAGTGTATCGGTACGTATCGGATAATCTTCCCATCCATAGTGTATATAATTCATAGGCATTACACATGACACAGAAACTTGGTGGCATAGTTTCACACAAGGTGATGTCAGTTGTTTCATTCATGTAATTTTGGAGTGAGATCATAATCCTTTTATGAAAAATGTGTAATGAGAATAATTTATTCGAATTTTTCTTTACCATACAATATTATATGACATAGTCTGAGAGAGAGTTTTAAGACTTGTAGTTTGAACATTGAAATATTGACTAACCTTTGCTGTGAAGACACACATCAGCATTTCCAAGGCCTCTGAAGGATATCCCTGAAATCAACAGCAAATAGAAAAGCCATAAATACTTTTGCATTACTACAATAAAAATCAAGTATTGATAAGAGGGAAAACAGAGTTAAAACTCTGGTAGGTTTAATGAAAGGGAGTTAAAAGCAAAAAAAATTTACTAACGCGGCTTACACTGCCGGGGGCCAACAGCAAGAGTATATCCCCAAAATCCCCCCAATCCTTTGCTATATAATAAAGCAAATAAATGACACAATGTACAAAAGATACCAACTTAATTTTGATCAATATGAATCAAATTTGAGCTTGATTGGCCTACTATATCTATTAATATTGTAAAAAAAAAAAAAAAAAAGAAAAAAAAAAAGATTTTTCAACAGAGGCACCCCCATTTGGACAAGTGATAATATTCATTATTCGGTGCTGAAGTGGAATAGCTTTCATGTTTACACAAAGGACATCCAGCCTGAATAATGTCAGAAAATGATTTGCTAAATAATGTCAGAAAATATTAGATATTTGTTGGACAATCAATATGAACCAAGTTTGAGCTTGATTGGCCTCCTACTTCCTTAATAATGTCCAAAAAAACTGATTTTACAACAGACGCTCCCCCAACCATTTGGAAAAAACACACCACCTGGTGTCAACAGATGACATCATGTAAACTCAACGTATGAAGAAAAAATAGACTTAATTGTTAGACAACTGATATGAACGCAGTTTGAGCTACATCAACCTGATAGTGGCAGAATAATGGTCAGAGACAAATTTTTCCCCACAAAACGCCACCTGATGAATGAAAATCACACCATATGAACTCTGGATGGTAGCAGGAAAATGGACATTTGTAAGACCATCAATGTGAACTAAATTTTATCTCAGTCAGCCTACTACTGCTTGATTTATGTGGTTCACTATGATGGTCATCAAGGGAGAAGAAATCCAACCAAATCTGTCGTAGTTACCACGTTCACATGAAGGAGATCTGGTGGCTGCATTCAGGGTAAAACCATTAGCTATATCCCCAAAATGAAAAAAACAAACAAACAAAAAAACACTGAAAAATATCTTCATTACATATTTTCACTGGGTTAAAAATAAGAATAAAAATGTGTAGAAAGGAGTTGGCAACGTTTTTGTGAACACTTTTTTTCAGGTAAAACAAAGAATATTTTTTGTCAGAGAATCTTGTGCCTTTCACACAAAGGGACAAATTATTAAAAGTAGCGGCATTGCGGACTTCCGGGCTGACATTCCACATGTGAGGCTGCGACGTCCTGGAGCTTAGCAGACAATTTCAATTTAATTGTGTTTGTATGCGTGCAAAATGCATATGGATTGATAAAAATACTTTCATTAAGTCTTGCAACCCCAAATAAGGAACTCAAGTTAAGAGAGAAGTTGTTTTTTTTTTTCCTTTTTTTTTTCCTCCTCTAAAATATGGCTGGTCGTGCTAGCAAGAAAGCTACCACCGAGAGTGAAGTACAACAACTTTCTCCGGCCTCCGTCGACAAAATTATGACGGCGATTGCATCTTTGGGCACGAAAATAGATACACAAACGACTGCCCTTCGTCAAGAAATAGCCTCTATTCGTCAAGAGCTGCATGCTACTGTTAGCTCCTTACAGTCCGCTAATGCACAGAATACGAAGCGCATTGATGACCCAGAGCTATCTGCTACAGAGTGCAGTTCGACAGTTATGACTCTGGAAACTGCGGTGAAAAAATTACAGTCAGAAGTGTGCAGCCTGACAGATAAATGCCTGGACTTGGAAGGCCGTAGCCATCATCAAAATATTCGGCTTATTGGAACAGAAGAAGGTAAAGAAGGGAACAACTCGCGGCACTTCTGTGCAGCTGCACTGAAGGATGTACTGGGTCTGGAGCAGGCTCCCCGTCCGGACCGTGGACATTGTTCGCTGGCACCGAAACCGAGAGCAGGGGAGAAGCCCAGGCCGCTCATGATCCGCGTTCATCATGGAGACGTGAAGGATCGTATCCTCCGCCTTTCCAGTCAGAAGAAGCAGCTGTTCTACGTGGGGAAACGTGTGCATATTTTTCCGGATTTTGCCCCAGAGGTGGTAAAGAAGCGAGCGGCTTTTACAGAGGCGAAGCAGCTCCTTAGAAATATCAAGGACGTTAAGTTTGGTCTCCGTTATCCAGCTACCTTTTGTATCACGTTCAAAGGTGAGGAAAAGTTCTTTATCAATCCCGACTTGGCCATTTCCTATATAAAAGAGACAATTTTACCTCCATCTGGTTAAGTATGTACTTGGACACTGTCTCTAAGTGACTGAACTTTCCAGGTTCATTACTGTGGAAAAAGTTTCTACTTGTTTGGAATTAACCAGGTCTATTGCCTACTAAAAGTGAGATAGTGTTATAATGTGTGTTCTAGAATAATAGTGGAATCTTTACCTTTTTTTCTCCTCTCTTTTTTATGAACCTACAGAAATGTTATTAGTATTATTATTAGTATTGATAATATTATCATTATTATTACATCCTGTTGGTAGAGGCACTTTTCAGTGTGACTTGAATTTTGTTTTCCCTCACATGATAGCCTAACCTATTGTGCTATATTTGAGTTGATTCTCCTGAGGCTGCTTTAATTTATTATTACGATCATATTTTTTGTTATTATTATTATTATTATTATTATTATTATAAATTGCATACCTTATTTCATATTGGGCTACTCCTTAGCCGATTGTCTAAAAAGTTAATGGACAATGCAGTATGTTTAGTAGCCCAATATTAAATTTGGCTATTGCCTCTCTATGTTTCTCAATTTAAAGCAGTTATCTGCTACAACCATCTACAACTAAATCTATTTCGTTTGATTAATACATTGTGTGTGGTATTTTGCACTGCATATACTGTTGACTAGTACTGTTTGCTGTGCTTTGGGTCGGGTTTAGTAAAGTTAGAGACCCAAGTTATAGATATGGGGTGCTTTATTCTTGGGATCATGCACTTTGTTCAGGATAGTGGTGGAGGGTGGGGGGTAAGTGTAGTTTTTGTATTGAAAGTCCTTTTATTATTTTGTTGGTCTTTTTCTTTTCATTTTGTCCACTTGGAATTGCATTTTGTCTCAAACATAACATCTGCCAGAGTCTCAGAATTCATCTGCCACAATTCAGATTATGTCTGTTCAATACTGTCATTATATCAGTCAGTCAGTTAAGTTTACCAATTGGAATGTGAAAGGCCTGAATCATCCTATTAAACGCACCAAGGTCCTTGCTCATCTTAAGGTCTTAAAAACAGAGATAGCTTTTTTAACTGAGACACACACGCGCAGGTCAGACCATAACAGTCTAAGGAGAGGCTGGGTTGGACAAGTGTTCCATTCAACTTTTCAGAGCAAGGCCAGGGGAGCTGGAATTCTGATTAACAAGTCAGTATCATTTGTAGCATCTGAAACCATATCAGACCCTAATGGCCGTTTTGTTATTGTAGTGGGTAAACTCTATAGTTTGCCTGTGATATTAGCCTGTGTATATGCTCCAAATTGGGATGATTTTAAGTTCATGAACAGTTTCCTATCAACCATACCATACTTAGATACTCGTCAACTTATTCTAGCTGGTGACTGTAATTGTGTAATTAATCCCATTTTAGATAGATCCTCAAATCGCCCAGTTAGTAACTCAAAAACAGCCAAATGCATAGAGGGTTTCTTGCAGTCCTGTGATATGTCTGACCCGTGGAGATTCCTGTATCCAACTAAGAGGGAATATTCTTTTTTTTTCACCTGTTCACCACACCTACTCACGCATTGATTATTTCTTTATACATAAGTCCCTGCTCCCCTTGGTAAAAGAATGTGATTACAATAGTATAGTAATATCTGATCATGCCCCTGTTACACTGGTTTTAACCTTCCCCAACCATAGACCTAGCAGATTTAGATGGAGACTCAATCCACTTCTTCTGTCAGATGAATATTTTCTTGCCTTTATTAATGTTCAAATAGATTTATTTTTAGAAACCAATGTGAACAAAGACACCTCCCCTTCTCTGCTTTGGGAGGCTCTCAAATCTTACCTGAGGGGCCAGATAATTTCCTACAACGCATCGGTCCATAGGGCGCGAATGGCCAGGCAAACAGAACTTTCACAACTCATCTCTGGAGTAGATAAAGCCTATGCTTCTTCTCCAACCCCAGAGCTATATAAACAGCGAATGATGCATCAGGTTGAATTTGACATGCTTTCAACTGGACAGGCAGAACGGGTTTTGTTAAAAGATAGACATATGTCATATGGATACGGGGAGAAACCAAGTAAAGCTCTTGCTTATAGTCTGAGACAGACTTCCACTACACATATAATTGAGCAAATTGAATCTGAGAAGGGATTATTATCAGATCCTTTAGATATCAATAAGGAATTAAAGGATTTTTATTCTAATTTATAAACATCTGAACACCCCTCAGATCTGAAACTAATGGATACGTTTTTTGGTTGTCTGGATATACCTACAGTGGATGAGAATGTAAGACAATCTCTAGATAGCCCTATCTCCTTAAATGGAATTAATAAAGCTGTCACATGCAGAGTGGGAAATGTCCAGGCCCAGATGGCTTTTCTACAGAATTTTATAAAAAGTTTATAGCAAAATTAAGTCCTTTGCTCAAAGATGTATTCGATGATAGTTTAAAAGCCCAATCCTTACCCCCAACTCTACGCCAGGCATCAATATCCGCACTTCTGAAAAAGGGCAAGGATCCCCGTAATTGTTCCTCCTACCGTCCAATAAGTCTCCTTAATGTGGATGTTAAGATATTGGCTAAAGTGTTGGCTCTCCGTCTTGAATCTGTTTTGCCCTCCATAGTATCATCTGACCAAACTGGATTCATCAAAAATAGGCAGTTGTTTTTTAATATCAGGCGTGTATTTAACATCCTTTACACATCATCTTCCTCGCAGTGTCCAGAGGTGCTTTTACCCTTGGACGCTGAGAAAGCCTTTGATTGCGTGGAATGGAGTTATCTGTTTTATGTTCTGAAGCGGTTTGGTTTTGGAGATGCTTTTATCTCTTGGGTAAAATTGTTGTACACTTCCCCTCTGGCTTCAGTTAGGACTAATGATACTTATTCATCATATTTCCCTCTGCAACGTGGGACTAGACAGGGTTGCCCCTTATCTCCATTGCTTTTTGCATTGGTAATTGAACCTCTTGCAGCCACTATTAGGAATCATACTGATATCAAGGGGATCTTCAGATCAGATAAGGAGCACAAAATTTCTTTGAACGCGGATGACATCCTTCTTTATATATCTGACCCCCTCACATCTATTCCACATATTCTTTCTATCCTCAAAGTTTTTGGTAGTTTTTCAGGGTATAAACTCAACCTTGACAAGAGTGAGCTCCTACTCATTAATATGGCTGCTAGTCAGATCTCATTTCATTCTTTACCATTTAAAGTGACCAATAATAGACTAAATTATCTTGGTGTATGTTACAAAGTTTCATTCTCAGCTTGTGAAGGCCAGTTTTACTCCACTTCTAGAGCATACCCAAAGGGATCTAGCCCGATGGTCCACATTGCCTTTATCATTAGCTGGACGAATTAGTATAGTTAAAATGAATATCCTTCCTAAGTTCTTATTTTTATTTCAGTGTATTCCATGTTTTCTTATCAAAACATTCTTTACAAAACTTGATGGTGTTATTTCATCTTTTATTTGGAATAATAAAACACCTAGGATCAGGAAGCTGTTTTTACAAAGACCTAAAATATATGGTGGAATGGCACTACCAAATTTTCAGATCTATTACTGGGCTGCTAATATCAAATGTTTACTTTATTGGCATTGGGACACAACATCCTCCATAGATCTTCCAGGCTGGCTACAAATTGAATCTAGTTCTTGCAGCCCAATCTCACTTACGGCCCTTTTGTGTTCTTCTATTCCTTTGCATTCACCCCAAACCTGCTAAAATCCAGTAGTTCTCCACTCCCTAAGGATCTGGTCTCAGTTTCGTAAACACTATGGTCTAGTTTCCGTGTCCATTTACGCTCCTATCACAGCAAATCAACTATTCCCAGCCTCTCTCTTAGATAATGCATTCACACAGTGGCTCAAAAATGGAGTGTTAAATGTTAGTATGTTGTATAAGGATGACATCTTTATGTCATTTGACCAGGTTAGACAGGAGTTTGATCTACCAGCTCAACATTTTTTCAGATATGTACAAGTCAGACATTTTATACAGAATCACTTTAATCAATTTCCTTCGCGACCTCAGACATCATCCCTTGATTTAATCCTAGAAATTCAGCCTGAGATTGGGGGAACCATGTCAAAACTGTACACAAATATTTTTGACATGAAATGTTCCTCTTTGACAATAATAAAAGAAAACTGGGAGAAGGATATGGGCACAAATATTACTGATGATCAGTGGTTACGTATACTTCAAAGAATCCACTCTACTTCTATTTCTGCAAGACATAGTCTTATTCAGTTTAAAATTGTACACCGACTACACATGTCTAAAGTCAAGTTGTCCAAAATTTACCCAGGAGTTAATCCTATTTGTGATAGATGTAGACAAGCACCTGCTACTCTCTTTCACACTTTCTGGTCATGTTCAAGTCTAACCACATTCTGGTCTTCAATATTTGAAGTATATTCAATAATTTCAGGTCTGACCATTGCTCCGTGCCCTTTTATCAGACTTTTTGGTGTACCATTAGAAGATCTCCCTCTACACAGGCCACAGTTAAATAGTATCGCCTGCTCCTCCCTTTTAGCACAGAGACTCATTCTTTTAAATTGGAAGAATAACAAACCCCCCTCCTTTGGCAGATGGATATGTGATGTCATGTTTTTTCTAAAAATAGAAAAGATTAGATATACACTGAAGGGATCAATGGGGAAGTTTAAGGTGGTATGGCAACCTTTCATTTCTTATGTAGAACAGCTGACAATGTACCTTGACTCCGGTTAATGTGTTTTGTGTACAAAAAGTTTGTGATTTCACAGTGGAACCCCCTTTTTTTTTCTTGTATGGTGGCTTATTCCTCTGTTATATGTCTCAGTGTTTGTCTTATTTTTTGCATGTTTGAAAAACTAAAAATAAATTTAAAAAATACATTGGAGAAAAAAAAAAAAAACTAGCGGTATTGTACCCGTGGTGCCGTTGTATGATAGCATGAGAGGCTAAAATCGCCCAGCATACCTCACAACATTTGAATACGGACATAAAATTGTGCGTAGTAGATAGTCAGGTAATGTTTCTATTCATCTGGCGAGTTTGGTGGCGATCGGTCCTGTGAAGGCTGAGGAAAACCCGTACAAACACCCTACTGTGCTGCAACATTGATCGGACATGGACGGGACGGACACCGGATGGACACAGAACGTGCATTATTGTAGGATTTACCATCAGTTTTTCTGACTTATTTTCTAAGTGATTAGCTGATGTTAGCTATGGTTAGCTTACAAGCACTAGCACTCCAGTTACAAGTGTTGCGTCAATACTAAATAAAACTGACCCTGCCTTCAGCCTGTTAAAAATGGCTGCTATCCAGACCTACATTAACCGCCTTAACTTGGCACAGGGTCTGACAACCTTTAACCGTTAACAGACTCTGATCACACAATCACTTCTCATGACATTTTCAAAGCGCCATTATGAGACAAACCTTGGTCACATAGACACTTGTCGGCTTCACAGAAAGTTCAGACTCCCGGTTTTTGCTTGATGTCCTTTGTTCATGTAAAACCAGATATATGATATTATTAAAAACACTCTGAGGGCGGAAAAAACACCGGAATATGTTTGGGACTGTTTCAGTATGTTTTATTAATATTTTTGCCATTTTATGCCGTAAAAAAGTGGTTCACACGCTTACATGAACAGAGAATCTCATCTTTCCATTACAAACGCCTTTGAAGTCCAATGTGATTGACAGTGGGAGTTGGAACCAATCACAGATCAATACATGCACCTCTTAATGTACGGAATTGGATCAGTTCTTTGTCTATCAAATTGTGTAGACGTAATTAGGTGAACTTATTGTGTGTTAACTTTTACCCACCAATAGGCACTCTGGAATCACTAAGGCCCTCCCATTGCAGTTTTATGTGTCGAAATATGGGGAGAGAGACGGGACAAACATTTTGTAAAGTAAACCTGTTGAAAATACGATGTCACAATCTGTGTACAGCATGAATAAAAAATAAATATATAACAAATAAATGAATATACAGTATGTAAATGTTGTAAATATGATGTGCTCAGTTACAACATAATACAATACCGGGTGAAATGATACTTAATAGGATTTATTTTGGACATAAAATGTTTTATTCTACAAACGAAAAATTCTGGGGGATGGTAATTTTATAATGTTCCAAAGTTCTTACAAATGTTCAATGTGTGCGCCGCTTGTGATGCTGCACACATCAAGTCAGTAGTGGAGTCCTTTTTTTCCGACACAAACAGCCTTCTTCTTGAAACTTCTTATGCCACATCCAAATCTCAGATTCAAATTTCAAATTTAATTGTCATTTCAGCATATAAAATACACAAAACAAAACACTGTACTCAGGTCCCAATTGCCAGCAGCAATTAGTAAATACTATAAAATTCTGATAAAAATACTAAAATACTGATTCAAAAAAAAACCCAATAAAAAATACCCCCCCCCCCCTTAAAAAGTCACCCATAAACAACAAAAATTATGATTTTCTTAAGTGCACAGCAGTAAAGTGCCAATTAAGAATCCATTCCAGGGCTTCAAAGTTCAACAAGAGTTCATTTGCCTAACTGCCTCTCTTAAATCTGCCTTTTTGATGGTGCTTGTTTATGAAATTTTTAAACACATTCACGTTGCACATTCCCATTTCACTGAGTTTGGGTGTACTACAATACACAGAACGCCTTTTCTGTTGCAGTAAACAGCATTTCTATTCCTGAAAGCAGAGCAATAAAAATGATTACACTTTTTTGAGCAAAAAGAGCAAAGAAATTGTGAACAAATTATTATTAGGTGATGAAAATATGTCAATTTTAGCAGACACCCTGTATAATATAATATAATATAATATAATATCATGATCCTTTGTCATTTGCACGTATCTAATGAAATTTGATATGCAATATGATGTCATTATTTAGCCTTGTGAGACAGTTTTGTGAATATAGAATGACAGACATTTGCTCAAAAAATACTATTACAAAAGTTCATCTCAGACATGTTTTCTGCACTTAACTTTTATTTCATATATTCCACTACTTTTGTAAAACTAAGATTTTGTTAAGCCTATTTCAACACCAAAACACTTTGTCCAAATGAGTCAAGGTATGTTTTCACAAGAAATTTGAACATTCCCAAAAATCAGACTTTACATTTTTAGCATTTGGGCTGAATTATCTCTTTCTACAAAAAAAAGGCCTCGGTTTATAGAAAGCTGAAAT
This sequence comes from Sphaeramia orbicularis, assembly GCF_902148855.1. Lineage (NCBI taxonomy): Eukaryota > Metazoa > Chordata > Actinopteri > Kurtiformes > Apogonidae > Sphaeramia > Sphaeramia orbicularis. Next base: position 9,042,141 of record NC_043977.1, read on the forward strand.
TGTCCTGAACGTTTTGATATAAAAATATCCCGATGTCTTTACAGTAGATCCCAGTGAGGTGAATCAGGGAGTCGATGTCACGGTCGTTCCTGGTTTACAGCTTGATGTCATCCATGTAGAGGATGTGGCTGATGGTTGTTCCACTTCAGAACAAGTACCCAGTCACTCTCCAGGATGATCTGACTGAAGGGGTTTAGGCCTATGCAGAACAGCAGGAGGGACAGAGCATCTCCTTGGCAAATGCCGCATTTGATGCTCACCTGCTCAACTGGCTTTGACTTGGCCTCCAGAGTCGTCTTCCACAGCCTCATCAAGGTCTGGATGAAGGCCCTTAAGGCTCATTTATGCTTGCTTTATGTATTTAAATAGATGTGTCCATTTCTAATGTTGTCAAGCATCATCTGCGTCATCTGTTGTCAGTGTGTTAGCCTGCCTTTGAGAGTAGACCTCAGCTGGGTTGGTGGAGAACACCTTGTTTATTCTCCTTGCCTCTACTTCTCTTGTATACCTCTTCAGGTGGGTAGCTAGGGCTGTGAGCCTTTGCATTGCAGTCTCCAGTGCCTCAGTTGTGGACAGCTTTTTATATTTCTTGGGCAGCTCTTTCTTCAGATTCACACTTCTGCTCAGTTCTGTTAGAAGGCTAACTTCTTTCTGTGCCGCCATGAGTTTTGCCTCTAGCCTTCATTTCCATGGAAGGATGTGCTCCTTCGGGCTACTCATGCTGTTGGTCTTATAGCTGAGCATCTCTGTGATTACTGTCACTGTTGCATTGGTCTGATTGGTTTCAGTGTTGTTTGGTAGGGATAGTTAGCAGCGCGGCGTTCAAGTCCTCTAGTAGAAGACTGGTCTGGTACATTGTTATCTGGCCTTGGCAAGTAGGAGGTAGTTGAGTTCCCCTAGTAGTTCATGATTCTTTCTGTCAGATCAGCGGCTTTTGTGTTAAGCTTTGGGGCTTGGTACCCAGTCTAAATTTTGGGGGGTGATGATGAAACCATCCCCAAGGCAACGTGTCGTCCTGGCTTATCCACGCCATAAAATCTTTGCACCTTGGATGAGGAACAGGATGGTACGGCAGATTGATGCGGTACGTTGGATGGATGGATGGATGGATGGATGGATGGATGGATGGATGGATGGATGGATGGATGGATGGATGGATGGATGGATGGATGGATAGATAGATAGATAGATAGATAGATAGATAGATAGATAGATAGATAGATAGATAGATAGATAGATAGATAGATAGATAGATAGATAGATAGTTCATGTCAAGATTGAAATTAATGGATTATTATTATTATTATTATTATTATTATTATCATCCAGGTGAAAACAAATGAGGAAAAACATGAGTGAGAGTTGGAAAGTCAAAATGAGTCTAACACTAATGTGGCAGAAAGAGAGGAAGGGTGATGAAGATGATGAAAGTCCATCAGAGACTGAGGCCCAGGAGGAGGAACCCAGAGGAACCACTGATATAACTGAGCTCATCTCCTGGATCTGGTCTGTGTCGATGGAGGTTCAGGATGAACCAGAGCTCTGTTTCCCACAGCTCCTCAACACCTCCTGCAGGAAGCCCCTGACTTCTGCAACTGAAATCCTTGTGATCGATGTTCTACTCAGCGTCGTCTCTGTGCTCGCTGTGATTCTAAACCTGCTGGTCATCATCTCAATCTCCCATTTCAGGCACAGATTACCTTCTCAGCAAAAGACATGATGATTTTGATGTGCTGATTCTAATGTTCATCCTAACCTGTGGTTGATATGTTGTTGTGATGCTTACACACATGACTTGTGAACGTTGATAATATCAACAACAGTAGACTGATATCATGTTGTTCTATGATATCATGTTGTCTGATGATGTTTCTTTTTTCCTCCAGACAGCTCCACACTCCCACCAACCTCCTCCTCCTCTCTCTGGCCGTCTCTGATATCCTTGCGGGTCTTGTTCTTATGCTGACAGAAACATATCGAAGCAAAGGCTGCTGGTTATATGGTGAACTCGTGTGTTTCCTGTTTCATTATGTGAGCTTCATCCTCTCCTCTTCATCAGTCGGAAACATGGTGCTCATCTCAATCGACCGTTATGTTGCTATCTGTGACCCTCTGCATTACACTAATAAGATCACAATGAAAAGAGCTACAGTCTGTATTTGTCTGTGTTGGCTTTTATCTGTTATCTACAATGGTATTATTTTAAAAGACAGTTTGAATCATCATCAGAGATCTAGTTCCTGTGTTGGAGAGTGTGCGCTCAACATAGACTTTTTTGGAGGTGCAGTTGATGTTGTGCTAACATTTATTCTTCCCATTACTGTTATCATCGTTCTGTATATGAGAGTGTTTGTGGTGGCGGTGTCTCAGGCTCGTGCCATGCGTTCTCACCTTTCAGCCGTCAGAATTCACCTCGCAGCAAATGTAACTTGCAAGAAATCGGAGCTGAAAGCAGCTCGGACTCTTGGGGTTGTTGTGTTCGTCTTCCTTGTGTGTTTCTGTCCATATTATTGTGTTTCAATTTCAGGAGACGGTTCACTTAATTATATGATTCAACATTCATCTATAGCATTTGCTATCTATTTTGTGTACTTAAACTCCTGTTTAAACCCTTTGATCTATGCCTTATTCTACTCCTGGTTTAGAAAAGCCGTTAAACTCATTGTCACTCTGCAGATTCTGCAGCCAAACTCCTCTGAGACCAACATGCTGTAGAGAAGATGCACAGAATCAAATGTACTGAAAGCATGTAAATATTTGCATGCAAACTATCAACCCGGTATCTGGTCAAAGCATGAAATATGTAATATTATTGTATTACAATATTATTATATTATTATAATAATATATAACATATTTCATGCTTTGACCTGATACCAGGTTGAAACTGTTCACAGAAATGTTTTGTTATTATTATCATTATTATTATTATTATTATTATTATTATTATTATTAACATCTCTGAAAACCACCACAGTCTCTATGTTCCTGTGCTCATATAAAGTCATTCAGGCCCAGTCTCATCACTTTTATTATTAACCTGAATGTGGAGTATGACGACATAAAATAAGAACATGCTACTACTGTTCTGGTTCTGTTTTTGGAGAGAAGTAAAATTAGTAAAAAGTAAAATTACATTCAGATGTTTACATGTATGTTTACTACCAACTGTCCTTTCACAAAAATATGTGAAAAACCTGAACATTATCAACAAACTGAAATTTCTCAAGAAAAACAAATGCAGTTTTAACAATATTCTGCCTCAGCTTAGTATTTACACATATAGTAGTAGGAGTAGTAGTATTAGTAACAGTAGTAGTTTATTCGGTCATTAATTACTTTAAACACCAAACAAAAACAACATATCCATTCGTTCCATAAACAATGCGACCGAATGGGTTTAGGCTGAATTAAATACTTATTTTGCCGAACCCTATTTACAATTAATGCACTGTTTCCACAAGAAAACAAACAAACAACGGAAAAAAAAAACAAAAAAAAAAACAAACTTTTTTTTTAATGTAATCATTGCTAAATATCCAGCAGAAGAGAATACATATTTAATTTAATTCAGGTAAATCACATCCTTATCTCAACTACCAATATTGATAGTCTTTTAAACAAATATTTTCTGTAGTCAATCCTGAGCTCTATATTTTGGATAATAGTTAATTTGTACATGTTTTTAAAAGTTTTAATTGTTTTAGACTGTTTGAATCGATCTTCCAGGCCATTCCAAAGATTAACCCCTCTAACGGAGAAACATCTACTTTTTTCATTTGTTCTTGCCTTAGCTTTTTTTTTTTTTTTTTTTTTTTTTTTTTTTTAAAACGCTGGTTCCTCTGAGGCTGTACTGACTTTTCCTACATTCAAACATCTCCTGGATGAGCATTCTAACTTACAGATCGCACTAAAACTAATGAAAAATTTAGAGTTGACATTATTTATAAGTTATTATTTTATTAATGTACTGTTTAAGATGATATCCAGACATTAACGGTTATTCATATTTTGTGTAAATGTATTTTATTATATATTTTTGTGAAATTTTACTTTCTTAAATTAATTGAAAGAGAAAAACTTGGAGTTGCCATCATTTATAGGTTATTACAATAGTATTTTATTATATTGTTTTGTATGTGGAACCTGGACTAAAATGATTGGTAATATCTTCAGTGTCATTTTTCATCCGATGGGAGGGATTGGACTGTTTGGCGGCTGGTTTTGGTCCACAGGTCACATGTTTAACCCCCCGATCTACTTTGTCCCATTCAGAAATCCTTTGGTCTTCATATTCTATGTGCTCATAATTAATTTAAGCTGAAAATGAAGCAAAGTGACAGAGGACTGATGATGGGAACCCTGGTCTGAGATGATCCTGCAGCGCCACCTTCAGTCCAGAACCAATACCACTGCTGCTGTCACCGAGAGGACGCTTTCCTGTGCATTATTGATTCTGCATGTGACTGGAAAGGCTGGAGGTGAGCAGTGTAGCTGTTAATTATTCAAAACTAAACAATGTAGTGGACACTTAGTTAATGCATTAACCATGGAATCAGCTGTGGACGTGTCGGTGCAGGTGTCCTTTACACACTCAGGTGGATTAAGTGGATCATACTGACATGGTCCACACAGTTTAACCTCTGTCTGGCCTGCACATCACAAAAATATTCCCTCTTACTCGTACGCCTCAGGTATTTTTTCATATTGTTGCAGGAGGTCCAGAGTAAAACATGCAGCAACACAACAGAGTCAGTAGTAATCTGGGAAATATGTTTAACCCTTTATAGTTCACTCATGCAAATACTCTGAAATACTCCTAGTGTGTTATTGGAGGACATAGCAAGACTTTATGACTTTGTGAAATTTTTCAAAATTTTTTGTTGCTATATAAAAAAAATCAAGGTCAGTCAAGTTACCATATTTGGCCACTTACCCATACGTGGTATGAAATAAAATAAAATAAAATAATAATAAATCCAAGAAGTGTATATAATTGATATAACAGGGTTTCTGCAGGTATCAGCAAATCTATTTTAATGCAGATTTCCATTTCTTATTTGTCAGACAAATGGAAACATGTCAAGGTTAAAAGAATTAACTCTTTTTCCATCTGTCTGACAAATAAGAAAAGGAAATCTGTATAAGTTCTAGTTAACACTATGAACCTATTTGGACTAATTTAAAGCCCTTTTTATTGCCACTTTAAACTAATTTAATGCCCTTTTTAATGGCATTTAAGGCCTTAATTTTCACAAAATCTGTTTAATGACTTTTAATGCTTTTTAATGACCTGCAGAAACCTTGTATAAGAAAAACATGTGTAAGGTGAAAAGCGCATTACTTTTAGAATATTACAACTGCCCATGAACAAATGGTCAGTTGATCCGGTAGTGACAGGCAGCAGAACTGACCCACAAACATGGAAGACACTAAACAGCATGTTGGCCCTCTGGATGGAAATATGAGGACAAAAAAAAACAACCAAGACAGAACAGTTGGTTACTGTTGTTTTGTTGAAACTGTTGAAGGTGTTTAATAAACCCGTTAAGTGCCTAAATATTCCCTTCTTTCTTGAGTCTGTTTGCTCATTCAAAATGAAACACGATTAATACAGATTAAAAATGAATAATATTTATTCCTGATTAACTCAAATTAATCCACAGCAACTTTGTGATTAATCTGAAAAAATGTAATCATTTGACAGCACTAATAAAAATACAAGAAAAACACATGTAAGGAGAAAAGAACTTCACTTTTAGAACATTCTAACATGCGTGCTGCTCCAGACCCCTGTCCACATCCACATGAGCCCTTTGAACATCATTCCTTACATTAGTTCCATTACTTCATGGTACCGAACAAAGCAGGTCCACTCACTGTTCATGCAGAGGTGGACCTTACAGACCCTGGAGACCACATTGGACCTGAGATTATTTACTCACTGTCCTCACCTGTTACTGTCTTGTAATATATGCGAAAATGTTCAAAAATAGTCACTTGCCTCAAAGGGTTAACGACCAAGCAAATGCACTTATTACTAAGAGTTTCTCCCACATTTTCAGAGATAAAATACATAATTTCACCACATTTCAGTCTCTTATTGTTATCACATCTGTGCAGAAAATCTGGAATAGATGTGAAATATAGTATAAATAAGTATAATATAAATATATAGCTCCTCAAAGGTTAAAAGAATCACTATAATAATAATAAAAAAAATCATATAGTGATATTTCAACGTCAGTCCACTACCTTATTGATATATTTATGAAAGAAATCTGCAGTTTTTCCCAATATTTGGCTGTTGCTTCACCAAAAAAAGGAAAGAAAATCCTATTAAATAATAAAAGTTGAATGAGGCTGAAGTCAATGTGGTAATTTGGCCACAAGGTGGAGCCATTGCATCATATTTCTGTTGTGTTCATGATTCTCATGTCACTGTTAAACAAGTAAATGAAGTGAAACAATAAACATTCATCTTTTACCTTATTGAATGTTAAGTTTAAAGTGTTTTTTTGTTTTTGTTTGTTTGTTTCTTTTTATTGGTTATAGTCCAGAAATAAATCCATATCATTCCATATTCCATGTATTCCTTCTTTGAACACATCATCATAATCTTTCATTTCTTCCTGTCTTTTTGGATCTTATGTTATTTCACATAAAATAAAGATAATTCAGAAAAAAAAAATCACAAAAAATGACACTAATAAATAATAGATGGTGTTTATTAATAAAAATAAGTTTTTATAAAGGGTGATGACAGAATAATTGAGTCAGTTTTGTGTTTCTTTTAACTTTTTTCTACAAATTGTATTAATTCAGATCTAAAATTAACTCTTTGTTGGGCAAGTGACTACTTTGGGTAATTTCTGCATACATGACAGTGACCTCAATAGTTCCAGAGAAGACAGTGAGTCAGCAGTCTCCAGGGTCTGTAAGGTCCACCTCTGCATGAACACTAAGTGGACCTGCTTTGTTCGGTACCATGAAGTAATGGTACTAATGTAAGGAATGATGTTTAAATGTGGACAGGGATCTGGATCAGCACGCATGTTGGTCTAATGTTCAAAAAGTGATGTTCTAATGTTCTAAAATGCATGTTCCTTTAACCTTACATGTATTTGTCTATATTTTTATATGTACTTTTTGGATTTTATTTCATTTTATCTATTTTTGCCATGTACGGGTAAGGCACCAACTATGGTAACTTCCCTGAGCTTGATTTTCTACATAATAAAATTTAAAATTTCACTAAAGTAATAAAGTCGTGTTCTGTCCTCCAATAACACACTAAGGTTGACCTTTTGAATTTCAGAGTATTTCTATGAGTGAACTATAAAGGGTTAAACAGGTCAAATTAATGGGTCAGGGTTAAATCTACAGGAATGGATGTAAATTTACAAGATAAAACAATGATGATGACACATAAATACAAAAATGTTTCATTGGTAAATAAATACAGTTTATTTCCACTAATTATTATTATTTTTTTTATCATAGCACATTTAATGGATGTTACACCTTTATCCAAGTTTATGACTTAAACTGTTATCCCATCCCCTGAAAAAATTTAAAAAAAAAACAAAAAAACAACCCATATACTTATAATAGGTGGAATTTGTCTGTGCTGTCTATGTCTATGCTGACATCAGCACACGCTTAGATATGATGACAACAGCTGGATCGATGCAGAATTTGAAAATATATTCAATCACTAGAATTTATTTTGTACAAAAAACGCACAAACACTCGGACAATTTATAAACAATTCTTTAAAATGGACTGGATTTACTCTCTGTTGTAGTTTTTTTCTATAGATCTTTGTATTTCAAGTTATTATTATTATTATTATTATTATTATTATTATTATTATTATTATTATTATTATTATTATTATTAGTCTTTCTTCTTTGTGTCTGTAAGTCTTTGCATTGTGTTAATTTGTTTGGACCATCTTTCTTTTTGACATCTTGATGTTTTGCATACATATATTTTCAAAAAAGTTGGGGGGAGGGGCAGCTGGATCGATGATATTAGAATGAATGGTGGTAAATCACTTAAAATGCACAAAAAAGTAATTTGAAAATTGTGACAAGACTAGTTTCAAAGTCATGATTCCACATGTTGTAGTTGGGTGTTTTTTCCTGAGGGGGGGGCTGTTGTCCTTTAAACCCACCCACTCCCCTTCAGTCAAACACACCCTTATTTACATCAGTGACATGAAACCCACATGGATCCGTCCTCATGGACCTGAACCGGTCCTGGATCCGGTCCTGATGATGGATTGTGTCTAACCCCCCCCCCCACACACACACACACACACACACATCCGCCCCATTGGCACATGTCCCGCGGGGTGGAGCGTCGCGCGGCCGCCTCCTGCCTCCTGTTTTGCGTCTTGTTTTGTGCGTCTCACATCAGAGCAGCTGCAGAGGCCGTGGGGGGAGGACTGCGCCACGGGAGGCGGCCAAACGTCCGTGGATTTTACGCACGATTTTCCCTGATTCTGACACTGGAATAAGACCGAACCGACGCACGGACGCGCGTTCGTGCGTAAATCGAGTGTTTGGATGCGCGCGGAGGAGAGGCTGGTTCTCATCTCGTCGTCCTCCCCAGCGGTGACACCGTCCTTACCCCCCCCCTGGACGGCTTCCACTGCGTCGCCGAATGGATGCGAGGACGAGCGCGTGAAGGGAATACTAATGAACCGCGCGCTGCGTCCCGCCGCGGCGCACCGCTGAGGCCGATCCTCCGTCCAGAGCGCACCGGGGCCGGAACCCGACGGACCAGACGAACCCTCCAGCCTCCGGGATTTTATGAGTCTCATCTGAGCGCGCGGCTGAAAGCTCCATAAAGGCATCCGATCATGGGGAACAGCTTCTCCAACATCTCCGCCTTCCAGTCCCTGCACATCGTCATGCTGGGTCTGGACTCTGCGGGGAAAACCACGGTTCTGTACAGACTCAAGTTCAATGAGTTCGTCAACACGGTGCCGACCATCGGCTTCAACACCGAGAAGATCCGTCTGAGCAACAGCTCTGCCAAAGGCATCAGCTGCCACTTCTGGGACGTGGGAGGCCAGGAGAAGCTGAGGCCGCTGTGGAAGTCCTACAGCCGCTGCACCGACGGGATTATTTACGTGGTGGACTCGGTGGACGTGGACCGGCTGGAGGAGGCCAAAACGGAGCTACACAAGGTCACCAAGTTCGCGGAGAACCAGGGCACGCCACTGCTGGTCATCGCCAACAAACAGGACCTGCCCAAGTCTCTGCCCGTGGCCGACATCGAGAAGCAGCTGGCTCTGCACGAACTCACCCCCTCCACCTCCTACCACATCCAACCGGCGTGTGCCATCATCGGAGAGGGGCTGCACGAAGGCATGGACAAACTCTACGAGATGATATTGAAGAGGAGGAAGTCCTTAAAGCAGAAGAAGAAGCAGCGGTAACACCTGCCGCCGTCCAGAGGTTTGACTGTGCTTTGGTTTCTTCCATGTGTGGATTTACTGTGAAGCCCTGATGAACAACACAGACACAACCAAAAAATCCAAACCCAAGTCCAGAAACTTGAACTGGAGCAGGAGAACCGGGCTGGAACCGGGCTGGAACCGTAGAACCCAACTCTGACTGAAGTAGAAGAAGCTCCTGGTTGTAGCTTTCAGACTTTCCAGGGGGTTTTGTCTGGTTTATTTCCATCCACAGGGTGACTTTTGTTGGATTTTGCACGTGGCTTGGGTGGTTTCACGTGCCCACTGCTCTTGTATTTCTGTTTTCTAGTTTGGTTTTTAGGAAAAGAGACGTCTTTAGCATCCTGTTTTGTTTTCGGAGCATTGAAGTAGCCTTCCCTCCGAGTGGTGAACCACTACTTTGCACTTTTCATTTCCTAACCAACAGTAGAAAATGACACTGTATTAATGCAGGAGCAGATCCAGGTGGTTTATGTACCAAGAAGCCAAAACTGAAGTATTTTTTGAGTATTAAAACATTCAAATATCACAGTTTGGGGTCACTGTTCTTCATTTATGTGTAGAAATATCCATATCTTTTACTCCTGGAATCATTAGATTATTAATATTCATCAGTCGGAACCACTTTATATCTGAGTTTTTGGTAAATCTGAGGGTTAATCACACAAATAATGACTCAAATTAAGGAAAAAACCTACTCTTATACTCATCTGTTGTCAGTGTATACACCTTTCACTAATCTGATGTTTTGAACCTTAAGTTTTCAGCGTAATGTTTGCATTTCATAAATTCATCCCATGGGGGGGACTGGAGTGGGGACTGGTGGCCGGTTTTGGCCCATGGGCCGTATATTTGACAGCCCTGCTCTGTTGTGTTGTATCTTCATCTGGAAAAGGCTGAACTGTGCAGACATTTAGTGGAGTAAAGAACATGAGGTTTAGCTCTGAAATGTTGAGGAATGTTGTGTCATGCAGAAGTGAATCAGCGTCAGGTGGAGGTTAAATGTGTAAAAGAGACGTTTATCTGGAGAAATTACAGAGAACTGGCCACATTTGGACTCAGATCAGAAGGTTAATGGAGTCATTTTGCAGAAGAAAAATCTTGTATCTAAATGTTGACGTGTTAAAAAGCGTCTTCACAGTTTGCATGTTTTCCAACCTGCTCGTTTTTAGTGAAGCAGGAGCTGGTTGTTAAATTTATAGACCTGCATTGCAGAGGCGCAGTGCTGTGTTTTCTGCTGTTCAGTGAAGTGTCCAGGACTCCGAGGTCTGCAGGGTGTAGTAGGGTGTATGCTGGCTGTATGAAGGGTGTATACAGGGTGTATTAGGGTATGTTTGGCTGCATTGGGGTGTTTCAGGGTGTGTGTAGGGTGTTTTAGGGTATATTAGGGTGTATACAGGGTGTTTTAGGGTGTGTTTGGGTATATTAAGGTGTATTAGGATATATTAGGGTGTGTTTGGGTATATTAAGGTGTATTAGGATATATTAGGGTGTGTTTGGGTATATTAAAGTGTATTAGGATATATTAGGGTGTGTTTGGGTATATTAAGGTGTATTAGGATATATTAGGGTGTGTTTGGGTATATTAGGGTACATTAGTGTGTTTTTGGCTATATTATGGTGTATCAAGAGTGTATTACGGTGTATTTGGGTATATTGGGGTGTATTAGTGTATGTTAAGGTGTGTTTGGGTATATTAGGGTGTATACAGGGTGTTTTAGGGTGTGTTTGGGTATATTAGAGTATATTAGGGTATGTTTGGGTATATTAGGGTGTATACAGGGTGTATTGGGGTGTATTAGGGTATATTAGGAGTATTAGGGTGTATGTAGGGTATATTAGGATGTGGTAGGGTGTATTAGGGTTTTTTGGGCATATCATGGGTATTAGGCTATATTAAGGTGTGTTTGAGTATATTAGGGTGTTTTAGGGTGCATTAGAGTGTGTTTGAATATATTAGGGTATATTAGGATGTTTTAGGGTGTATTAGGGTATATTAGGGTGTATTAGGGTGTGTTTGAATATATTAGGGTATATTAGGATGTTTTAGGGTGTGTTTGGGTATATCAGGGTGTATTAGGGTGTGTTTGAATATATTAGGGTGTTTTAGGGTGCATTAGAGTGTGTTTGAATATATTAGGGTATATTAGGATGTTTTAGGGTGTGTTTGGGTGTATTAGGGTATATTAGGGTGTATTAGGGTGTGTTTGGGTATATCAGGGTGTATTAGGGTGTGTTTGAATATATTAGGGTGTTTGATATAGGGTGTTTTAGGGTGCATTAGGGTGTGTTTGAATATATTAGGGTATATTAGGATGTTTTAGGGTGTGTTTGGGTATATTAGGGTGTATTAGGGTGTGTTTGGGTGTATTAGGGTGTATTAGGGTGTGTTTGAATATATTACGGTATATTAGGATGTTTTAGGGTGTGTTTGGGTATATTAGGGTGTATTAGGGAGTGTTTGAATATATTACGGTATATTAGGATGTTTTAGGGTGTATTAGGGTGTGTTTGGATGTATTAGGGTATATTAGGGTGTGTTTGAATATATTGGGGTGTTTTAGGGTGTATTAGGGTGTGTTTGGGTCTGAATGGATGATGGTCTGGAACCTCCAACGGCTGCTTTTGTTGGGCTTTGGATGAATAGACCTGTTTTTTAAAAGACTGAAATGTGCAGCTGTGAGTGAAGCTGCAGAGTCAGGCCTTTGGGTTGAGATGGTCGCCGTCCAAAACCCCGCTCTGGCTCTGGCTCTGGCTCTGGCTCTGGATCAGGACCAGGATCAGGATCAGACCCTGGGTCTCTGTACGTCTGGTTGTTAAGTTTGGTGAATCGCAAGTGTAGGCGATCTGCAGCTGAAACTACATGTGGACCAGTTTCCTGTTGTTTTTGCAGGTTTATTCTGTCTGTGACGTCTCTCGCTTTGTTTTGGACAAATATTACTGTGTTAGTTCCACAAAGATCCATTTCAGACACTGTAGTATTTCAGTAACTACATGGACTGAGTTTAATAATGAACCAAACATATGCTTACACTCGACTTTAAATCTAAAATAGGGGTGTCAAACGTGGGATAAATTGAAGACATGAAGATTTAACTGTGAAAGGTGTTGAACTGGTTTTAGTTCAGGTTCCACATTCAGACCAATCTGATCTAAAGTAAAATAATATCATAATAACCTATGAATAATGACTACAATTTTTTCTCTTTGTTTTAGTGCAAAAAATAGCATTAATTTCGGAAAATATTTACATTAGCAAACAATAAAATGTGAATAACCTGAACAAATACGAACAACCTGAAATTTATAAAGAAATCTAGAAAATAATGTACCAAAAGAAGAAAAATAAAGAAAATTCAATCACATAAAATGAATAAACAAAAGAAAAGAATAAATAAAATGAACAAAAAACTACAAAATCCTGAGTAAAATTAACAGAAATACATAAAAATTAACAAAACAACAAACGAAATAATAAAATAATGCACATATCAGCAATATTTTCCTTCTAAAACCAGAATTATCTCTAACGTTTTTCAGTGTTTGTTAATATATATTCATTTCTTTTTTAATGCTTATTTTGTACATTTAGATATATCATTCTAACCTATAAAAATACAAATACAGTTAAAGTACTAATAATTTTCTATAAAAAAAAAAACTACAGTACAAATGTGAATACTGTGCTGTTAAAGTACTGCAGTATGATAATATTTGTATTATTAGTATTATGTGACATTTCCTTCAGGACCTAAACAGAAAATAAAAACCAAGACGTGTGTAGATTTATGAAAACATGATGAGTCACAACATGGAAACCACGACAACATGAAAACATGACAACGTTTGGATTATTATTTACGGTAAAAGGTCAGAAAAAGAACGTCTGATAAAAACCCACGCCATGGTTTCCCACAGTAAAGAAACAGCCCAGTCATCTGAGGACGGCTGTTACCATGGCAACAGCACCGCAGAGCCAGCCTCACCAGCCTCGCCAGCCTCCGGTGGTTTAAGGAAATGCAGATTCTTCTTCCTGATGATGGTCGTGGAAGGCAGACATCGTACATCGATGGGGTTAATCCACCGTCGGGCTTTGATTTTATTCTGAATCATTCAGTTGTAAGGTCGTGTTTTAATGAGGAACCGGTTCTCACTCTGAAGTCGACATGTTCTGATGCACGGTCATTTCAGTTTCAGTACAATCATCTGAAACTGAAAAGTGAAGCCAACGCTGAGTATTAACATCTGCAGCACCATGAATGTCCTCTAGAGAGTGGATCCAACAGTGAGTCAAACCTTATAGACGCCCATGTTACAAATGAACACATTTACAGACTGGTTATGGTTCATTTCCTCCTTCATGACACCTGTACGGGGGTAAATTTTTATAAAATTCACCTGTTTATTTTAAACTAAGCTATAAAGTTCTGTATAATTAAGGGCGTGGTCACTGTGATTGACAGTTAGCGGTAGCATAGCTGTTGAGTTGGACATGCAGACACTATAAACTGACGTCGTCACATTCTGATGCTTGGTCATAGCATCGTCTGAGGCTGAGAAGTGAAGCCAGCGCTTAATAGTAACATCTGCAGTACCATGAGTGTCCACTAGGGGATGGATCCAACAGTGAGTCAAACACCATAGATGCCCATGTTACAAATGAAATGAGCATGTTTACAGAGCGGTTATACTGTAGTCAATCTCCTCTATGATACATGTATGAGAATGAATTTTTAAAAAAAAAGTCATCTGTATAGATTAAAATAAGCCATAAAGTTCTGTATAATTAAGGGCGTGGTCACTGTCATTGACAGCTAACAGCAGCTTAGCTGTTGAGTTGGACATTCAGACTTTATAAACTGATGTCATCACATTCTGATCCTTGGTCATGGCATCGTCTGAGGCTAAAAAGTGAAGCCAACGCTCAGTATTAACATCTGCAGTACCATGAATGTCCACTAGGGGATGGATCCAACAGTGAGTCAACCCTTATAGATGCACATGTTACAAATGAACACATTTACAGACTGGTTATAGTTAATTTCGTCCTTCACAACACCTGCACGGGGGTAAATTTTTGTAAAACTCATGTGTTTAGATTAAAATAAACCAAAAAGCTTTGTATAATTAAGGGCGTGGTCACTGTGATTGACAGCTAGCATTAGCTTAGCTGCTGAGTTGGACATTAAGACTCTATAAATTAAAGTCATTACGTTCTATTGCTTAGTCATAGCATCATCTGAGGCTAAAAAGTGAAGCCAACGCAAGGTATTAAAATCTGCAGTACCATGAATGTCCACTAGGGGATGGATCCAACAGTGAATTAACCCTCATAGGCGCACATGTTACAAATGAACATGTTTACCGACTGGTTCTGGTTAATTTTATCCTCTATAACACCTGTGTGGGGGTGAATTATTATAAAACTCATCTTTTTATATTAAAATAAGCTAAAAAGTTCTGTATAATTAAGGCCATCAATCAGTCACTATTCATTAAAAATCTATGACAACTTTGACTATTCTATTTATTTTCATGACATACCCTTTAACACTGATCAAATCTTTGAATGCTTGAAACATGTTCACGTTCACTGATGGTCATTCACGAGTCTCACATATGAAGTTCACGTATCGTCTTTATTTGTAATCATTAACTGAGCCCGATCTCTGTTTTTACAGTGAACAGTTTTCATTTCTGTTATTTCCGTCTATAAAGAAATAAACTGCCCAACATCAAAACAGGACAATAAAAGCAGAATTAGGTTGCTGTTATTATAACGTGTATGTTACAGCTGAACAATAAAAGATAAAAAAGAATAAATTAACATTATAATGAAGCGAAACAAACAGTGATGAATACAAAACAACAAAAGAATCAATGAAAATTGGCAAAAAAAAAAAAGTAAATGAACAAAAACTGAATTAAACGTGACAAAATGAATAAATAATGGTAAAAATAAACTAAATTAATAAATTAATCAAGAAAATGATTAATAAAATAAGTAAAATGAACAAAATAATGATACAAAAATACAGTAATTAACGCAAAACAACAAATTAATTAATGAAAATGGGCAAGAAATGAACAAAAAATGAATTAATCAAGAGATAAGATAAACAAATTAATCACAAAATGCTGAATAAAATAAGGAAAATGAACAAAATAATGATTAAAAAAATACAGTAATGATCAAAACAATAAAGCAATCAAAGTGAACAAAAAATAAACAAAACCTGAATTAAACAAGCGACAAAATGAACAAAATAATGATCGAAACAAAAACAATGAATAAATTAATCAACAAAATGATGAATAAAATAAGAAAAATGAACAAAATAATGACCAAAAATAAAGTAATGAATAAAAAAGAACAAAATAAGCAGCTAAAATGGATTAGAAATTAACAAAAACTGAATGAAACAAGATATAAAATTACCAAAATAATGGTCAAAACAAACAAAATGATGAAATGAATCAACAAAATGAGGAATAAAATACATAAAAAGATCAAAATAAACAACCAAAATGGCTTCAAAATAAACTAAGTGAATTAAACAAGTGATAAAATGATCTGTATGTGATGTTAAAATAATTCATCATCCTTCATTGTTAATATTTTCAGTGTAATTTTTTAATTTCATAAATTCATCTTGTGGACTGGATTGCACCAGGTTTGGTCCACAGGCCGTATGTTTGACACCCCTGCTGAAGGTTCATGTTTTAGTATTTGAGTATTTTTACTTCACACCAAAGATTTACCAAGTATTTCCAAACCAACCGACATTCTTAAATGCTTTGTGGTTTCCATGGCAACAGCTGTGGACTCAGTACTTGTGCTCACGCTGCAGTATTTTCAGGTGTTTTTTTTTTTTTTGTTCAAATATGAAAGAGGATGGCGATGTTGAGTTATTTACTACAGCTGCAGTTCTGGTCCGGGGGTGGGGGGGTGCTTTCCTGTTTATTCCTGCAGCTGTAGATGGAGTTGTGTTGTTTTTGTTTTTTTTTCCTGTTGTTTAGAGCCATCATTGTCTCTAATAAGGACAAAAAAAAACAGCTGATGATGACGCTGCCCTTCAGTTGAACTGAGACCGAACACTTTATGTGGTTAATAGTGTTTAGTCTCAGTGGGACTCTGGTCTGAACGGTGATGTAATGAAGAATAAAATGTCTTTTCATAATTATCAGTCGCACAAAACAACAATCATACACTCCATCGTCTGGTTTTTCATCTTCTGTAAAACAAGGCTCTTCTTAAAACACTAATCTAAACAGGAGCTCCCAATACAATACATATTAAACTTATATAAATCAGACTAAATCAACATTAACCCTTAAAAAATGAAAAAAAAAGACCTTTCCTACATGATTTATTACTATTTATTATTTTAACATATTAATTTTTCAGTGTAAATCATGTATTTTTCTATATTTAATTCACTGATCATGTAAATGTTCATTAAAGTTCAGAGTAAATTCAAAGGTTTTTCTATCAAATCAGAGGAAACTGAAGAAAACTGTCTGTAAAATCATGAACTGAACATGAAAAAAAGGTTTACAACATTATTTTCTTCATGGCACTTTGTGTTTAGTTAATTTTTTAAAATTAATTTTAATTAATTTATTTGTTATTTTATGGGTCATAGGGCGTTCATGGGGCATTCATAGGGTGTTCATGGGGCATTTATGGGATGTTCATGGGGCGTTCATGGGGCATTCATAGGGTGTTCATGGGGCATTTAAGGGATGTTCATGGGGCATTCATAGGGTGTTCATGGGGCATTTAAGGGATGTTCATGGGGCATTCATAGGGTGTTCATGGCATTTACGGGATGTTCATGGGGCATTCATAGGGTGTTCATGGGGCATTTATGGGATGTTCATGGGGCGTTCATGGGGCATTCATAGGGTGTTCATGGGGCATTTATGGGATGTTCATGGGGCGTTCATGGGGCATTCATAGGGTGTTCATGGGGCATTTATGGGATGTTCATGGGGCGTTCATGGGGCATTCATAGGGTGTTCATGGGGCATTTAAGGGATGTTCATGGGGTGTTTATCGGGCATTTGTGGGTTGTTAATGGGGCGTTCATGGAGTGTTCGTGGGGCATTCATGGGTTCATGAGGTGTTTATGGGTCATTTGTGGGGCGTTGATGGGGCATTTATGGTTTGTTCATGGGGCATTTGAGTGTTGTTTGTGGTGTGGTCATGGGTCATTCATTGGGGCATTTATTGGATGTTCATGGGGCATTTATGGTGCATTCATGGGTCGTTTATGGGGCATTCATGGGGCATTCGTGGGTTCTTAATGGGGTGTTCATGGGGCGTTTGTGGGTCATTTATGGGTCATTTATGTGGTGATCATAGGGCATTTATGATGCATTCATGGGGCATTTGTAGTTTATTTATGAGGCGTTCATGGGGCATTCGTGGGGCATTCATGGGGCATTTATGGGGCATTTATGGGGTGTTTATGGGGCGCTCATGGGGCGTTCGTGGGGTGTTCATAGGACATTTATGGAGTGTTCATGGTTTGTTCATAGGACGTTTATGATTCGTTTATGTGGCGTTCATGGGTCATTCGTGTTTCTGTCGTGGGTTCCTGTACTGTTCCTATCAGGGGTCGATAAGCCAGTCGTTGTTGGGCGTCCCTGGCTTATGCAGGTCATGCTCTTGTGGTTGTTGTGCCTGGATGTGAGTGGGCGTCGCTGAGTGTAAACGCCACCAGATCCTCCTCATGTAAACACCAAAAGCTTCTGTCAGTCAGGAGAACCTCGGCTTTTTACAGACATGAAAATACTGAGGCTCGTCCACCTTCACTTATGAAATAAAACCGTCCTCTGGTTGGAAGTTTAAATGTAGAAACTTCACGTCACAGCTACATATGAAGATGGACGGAGACAAAACTGAGTGACGTTTGGGTTCTGGAGCTGTTTCCACCCTTTATGAGCTGACGTTCAGTTTAAACGCTGCTGTTTTGGAGTTCGATTCTCTAAAGCTCATGATGAATCCGATGTTTCCGACTTAAAGTGACACAATGACAGGCAGCGGCGTTTTCCCACGTAGGGTTTTTTCCTTCTGTGCCATGATGCGTTCAGGGGCAGACTGATGAATGTGTCGTCCGGCCGCTGCAGTTTAGTCTGAGCAGCGCAAACATGACTGTATATGGAGACGAGGCGTTCGGGGACACCATCCATCACAGCGCCGGGACTCGTACTCCAGCGCCGGCACCGTTCACTGAAGTTTAGATGAATTATGCATTTTATGGGACGACAAAGGAGGCGGAAAACACACATATGGTCACACTTCGAAAAGGTTTTAGATAAAGAAAATATTCCAGTGGTTATACGCATGTTACTACATTATATTTAGAGCTGCAGTTATTGATTATCTTTATAATAAATGAATCTACCACCAGGGCTGTCAAACTTATTTTAGTTCAGGTTCCACATTCAGACCAATATGAGCTAAAGTGGGTCAGAGCAGAAAAATAATAACAGAATAACCTATAATTAATGACAACTACAAACTTTTCTGCATGTTTTTGGGTGGAAAAAGTAAAAAAAAAATTTAAAAAAATTAAAAGCTAATTTTTAAAAAATAAAGATTTCCTTTTCTTTTTTGTCAGATAAAAAAAGTTAGAAAAGAAAAGGAAATCTCAATATGATCTATATACGTTTATAATCTTATATACGGTATGAATCTCATATACGGTATGAACCTGAATGGACTATTTAAAAAAAATTATGTTATAAAAATGTTTACATCAACAAACTATATTTTAAAAATGTGAAAAATATGAACAACCTAAAATATATTAATAAAAGTAAGTATAATTTTAACAATATTCTGTCTCAGTTCATCATTTCCACATGTACAGTATAACTTACAGATCACAGTGGATCTACAAATACACAGAACATTTAATAACAGACAGTTACATTTATTTTTATTAAAATGTTTCATGTTGTTCATATTTGTTCAGTCTCTTCACATTTTCTGTTAAAGGATAGTTTGTAAATGTAAACGTATTCATGTAATTTAACATGTTTATACTAGAATAAAGAGAACAGTTTGTATTTGTCATTATTTACAGGTTACTCTGTTATTATTTTACTGGTTCTGGTCCACTTTAGCTCATATTGGTCTGAATGTGGAGGCTGAACTAAAATGATTTTTAAATCCTTGATTGTTATTATTTTCAGTGTAATTTTTGCATTTCATAAATTCATCCTACAGGCTGGACTGGAGCCTTTGGTGGGCTGGTTATGACTGGCACCAGTATACCAGTACCAGTAGAAAAGCTAAATGTGTTCAGAATCAGCTGAAACCTGCTCACACTCTTTATGGTTGATTCTGTTTTAATCATTATAGTTCACGGTTCCTGTTCTTGCAGCTTCTGTTGGATTTTCCTTTATTTTGTCACTCGTCTGCACATCTTCTCTGCATAAACAGCTTTGTCGACTTCACTGCTTCATATTGTCAGTGGTTGTTTGTTAATGCAGACCCCCCCCCCATTCCCACTCTGAAGTCATTATTAATAACATTCTCAGTTCCTCCTGACGCTGAGGAGAAGGAGATGAATGCCAGATAATAAATATATTTGACTGTGAATAATTCACCTGTGCTTTGAGGTGGATCTTTGATGCTGGGGGGGGGGGGGGGGGGGGTCATGAGGAGGTCAAATGAAAGTGGAACAGCAGATTCCCCTCCCTCCAACTTCCCTTCAACCCAATGAAACACTCGTCTTTCACATGGAAATGCAGACATTTTCTTTTTTTGTTGTTGCCCCAGTTTTTGTTTTCTTCTTCTGAGACTCCGCCCACTCACCGTCTCAGCGTCTCTTTCTCTTCTACTTCCTGTCATCCTTTCCACAGATGCCGTCTATTATCTCCAAGTGTTTGATGGGATTTCCTGCTCTGGTTTAGAAAAACGCTGCAGACTTATGCCACATCTCAGTGCTTTAGCCCCCCTTTGTACCTGAGAAATAGAATGAGACTAGTCCGGATTAACCTTCCAGTATCCAGGTGAGCATTTTATGCACACTTTACACTTCATGTTACAAAGCATCACATTATTTTTCACAATTTGTTTGAGGTCAGAATTCAAAAGTTGTTCATTTTTGTATGATTTTTTAAAATTCTGACCCATCCACTAAAATCAACACATTGTAAAATATGTTAATTCCTACACTAACACCCTTCTACCAAGTGAGTACAAAATGCACACTGACACATTTTAGCATTTAACATTTGACCTAGAACAAAAAATGATAACGTATATCAACCAGTGCTGGTGTTAATCACTGACATATACCAGGATGAAAAAATCAAAGCATAACTAATCAAATTCTTATGTAATATATTGAAATAAAAAAAGTTTTTATACTCTTCATTATTTTCTTACTTTTTGCTCATTTTGAGGATTATTTTCGCTATTTTTTTCATTATTTTATTCATTTCTACAGTTCCTACACTAACACCCTTCTACCAAGTGAGTACAAAATGCACAGACACATTTAGCATTTAACATTTGACCCAGAACAAAAAATAATACTGTATATTAACCAATGTTTGTGTTATAATAAATGTTAGTCTTATAATATCTTAAGGTCTTTAAAGTTTAAGGGTAAAACTATCTATTTTAGTTCCAGATGAGCACTAATATTCCAGATTCTGAACCGCTATATTAACAGATCAAAATGAAGTTCACAAACTGGTTCCATGTTGGAGAAAAAAGACAATGAAGGAAAAGAAATTCAATTAATGGGGACATTTAAGAAGTCTTCAACTGATTTAGACCAAAGCAAAACAACTAAGGGTGTAAAAATGAAACTGAATAAGCATCAGATTGGAGTAAAACATCCTCCAACATTGATTCACAGTAAAACCCATGGATTCAGATCAATGACAGCGGATGGACACATTGGGTTTATGTTCAGTTAAAGATAGATTTCACTAAAAAGTCTGTTTTTCTTTACTTTTCTCTTTCATTCCAGGTTCTGAACTGTGCTGTTCCTGTTTTTGTCCTGCAGACTGGAGGTTCTGGGTTCACTCCTGTTCCCTGGACTGTTTGAGCTCTTTGTGTTGGATTCTCTTGGGTCCGACATGTGCTTTGTCCTGTCCTGAGGTGAAAATGTGTCCATTCACACCTTAAAATGTGTCACCAGATGAGATCACTTTCCTGCCTGACATGCAAAAAATGGAGCTCATCAATGGCCTAAAAAACATCTGCAGGTTTTTTTTGTTTTTTTTTTTGCTTCACTGTGCAGCTTGAAGGCGACTGACAGTGATTTTAAAGACTGTGGTCAATCCAGCCCCTAGAGTTTTTTATGTGAGCTATTTATCTGATAATTATGGTAAAGTAAGATTAAGAAAATGGTTTTAAGGCTTTTTAACATGAAATAAAATCTTTGTCCTCTATAAGTATTTAAAGAATCTGGTATTTTTGGTATTATTACTTCATATATTATTAGTACAAACACTATGAACTACTTTTACTTTATACTTTTGGAGTAATCATACTCCAAAATCCCTTCCAGGCCAAAGTGTTTTCATCTGAAATAGTGTAAAAGACTAAATTCAATGATGAATACAATACATTTTTCCAGTAAGTACCTCATGACTTTGGTATTTTTGGTATTATTACTTCATATATTATTAGTACAAACACTATGAACTACTTTTACAGAGTACTTTTGCAGTAATCATACTCCAAAATCCCTTCCAGGCTAAAGTGTTTTTTTTTCTGAAATAGTGTAAAAAACTAAATTCAATGATGAATAAAATGCATTTTTCCAATAAGTACCTCATGAATGAGGTATTTTTGGTACTAGTACTTCATACATTATTAGCAAAAACACTATTAACTACTTTTACAATGTACTTTTGCAGTAATCATACTCCAAAATCCTTTCCAAGCTCAAGTGTTTATGTCTGAAATAGTGTAAAAGACTAAATTTCAATGATGAATACAAAACATTTTTCCTTATGAATTTGGTATATTTGGTATTAGTACTTCATATATTATTGGTACAAACAATATGAACTACTTTTACAGAGTACTTTTGCAGTAATCATACTCCAAAATCCCTTCAAGGCAGAAGTGTTTGTCTGAAATAGTGTAAAAGACTAAATTCATTGATGAATAAAAGTATTTTTTCCAATAAGTACCTGATGAATCTAGTATATTCAGAAGTATGATTATTCCACACGTACACAGTAAAAGCAGTTTATATTGTTTGTGCTAATAATAATTGAAGTAATACCAAAAATTCCAAATTCATGAGGTACTTATTGGAAAAAAATATTTTATTCATCATTGAATTTAGTCTTAAAGCCAACAGTTTTTTTTCATCCTGGTATATTTCAGTGATTAACACCAACATTAGTTCATATACATTATTATTTTTTGTTTCTAGGTCAAATATTAAATGCTAAAACGTGTCTGTGCATTTTGTACTCACTTGGTAGAAGGGTGTTAGTGTAGGAATTTAACATTGTTTAAAATGTGCTGAGTTTAGTGTCTGGGACAGAATTTAAAAAATCATGCAAAAATGAACAACTATTGAATTCTGACCTAAAACAAATTGTGAAAAATGAAAATAACCTTTAATAACATGAAGTGTAAAGTGTGCATAATATGCTCACCTGGATACCAGAAGGTTAATAATTGCACTGTTGACATTTGAGTCTGTTTTATTTCTTTGATAGTTCTCATGATGGGAGTTAAAGACAAAATAAAACATCAGTAAATAAAATAAAGTTGTGTTTGTGGTTATAAGATGGAGATTCAACTTTTAAATGACTGTCAGTCGCCTTCAAAATGAAAAAAAACAAACGCTGCAGACATTAGATGTTCATGCATGTGCTGTGTTTGAGGCCGTAGATGAACTCCAGTATTTGCATATTGAATAGGATGTGATTACATCTGGTGACATGTTTGATCCGCTACGACTCAACTGAACAAACAGGAATTCAACTTGATGCAGTTGAAATTCTAACCTCAGTCTTCTCTTCAAAGTTTTCGACTCGTTCCTGAGTCACAAACCGTGTCATTGCCCAAAAAGTGAAACTAAAGCTGCCGTTTGAGGTCAAAGTTAAATGGAGGAGAGATCTGATCCAGAAACTGGTTCAGAAATATTTAAGCAATGCTATAAAAAAGTCTGAGAAAGCAGGTTAACGCAGGAACGGGGTCAGTCCAAGTCCACCAGAACCAAGGACCGCCAGAGCTGCCCACTGTTTACTGCGCCTTCATTTTATAGGGTTTATGGCCTGGTCCTGGTCCTGGTCCTGGTCCTGGTCCTGGTCCTGTACCTGGTCCGGATCCTGTACCTGTACCTGTACCTGGTCCTGGTCCTATACCTGGTCCTGGCCCTGAGCATGGTTCTGGTCCTGGTCCTGTACCTGGTCCTGGCCCTGAGCGTGGTTCTGGTCCTGGTCCTGTACCTGGTCCTGGCCCTGAGCGTGGTTCTGGTCCTGGTCCTGTACCTGGTCCTGTACCTGGTCCTGATCATGTGCCTGTTTCTGGTCCTGTGCCTGTTTCTGGTCCTGTACCTGGTCCTGGTCCTGGCCCTGAACGTGGTTCTGGTCCTGGTCCTGTACCTGGTCCTGATCATGTGCCTGTTTCTGGTCCTGTACCTGTTTCTGGTCCTGTACCTGGTCTAGGCCCTGTTCTCGGTCCTGTACCTGTTCCTGTTCCTATACCTGTACCTGGTCCTTTATCCTGTTTCTGGTCCTGGTCCTGGTCCTGGTCCTGTACCTGATCCTGATCCTGATCCTGATCCTGATCCTGATCCTGGTCCTGGTCCTAGTTCTGGTTCTGTACCTGGTCCTGATCCTATACCTGTGCGTGTGAATGTCTGTTTTTAGTTTCTGTTCCTTTAACCCTTTACAGACGACTGTGTCTGCGATGACACAGTTTTTCATTCACCATCATTTAAACGACTGTAACTCCTGAACCGTTTATGCTATAGACTAAATCCAAACCTCATCTTTTAGCTGAGGCTGGGTTCTTTCTATTGGTCTGTAACACATTAGGGTAGAGGTCTGCATTGGATGAGGGGGAGGGGGTGGAAGTGGGTGGGGCTTAGAGCAGCAGAGTGCAGTTGGTGAGAGAGAGATGGAAGATTTTTATTACATTTATCAGTGTTTTAGCGAGGTTTTAACAGTGAATTATTGTAAATAACTGTATATAATGGTGATAGTGCTGTTTTGGAGTGTTCTACTGGAGTGTTTTGATGTGTTCTTATCGGTTTTGCTGGGGGTTTTTCCACCTTTTTTTTATTGCTTTTATCTGTATTTTTCCACTTTATGGTTCATTGATAGTTGTATTTTATCTGTAAATATTACATAAATGTATGTATGTTTCTATATATATGTAAATCTATCCAGGGCATAAAGAGATGCAGTGTCTGTATTTGAATCAGATGATGGATGTTTTTGTCAGTGAAATGAGTGGCTCTGTCTACAACTAGACAGAAAGTGAACACAGACTATCACACAGGATCAAAATGACTAGAAAGAACTAAAAATAATAAGAACATGGACACAGAATGATCTAGAGCACAGGTGTCAAACTCCAGTCCTCGAGGGCCGGTATCCTGCATGTTTTAGATGTTTCCCTCTTCCAGCACACCTGACGGTCATTATCAGGCTTCTGCAGAGTTGGATGATAGGCTTATCATTTGAATCAGGTGTGCTGGAAGAGGGAAACATCTAAAACATGCAGGATACCGGCCCTCGAGGACCGGAGTTTGACACCCCTGATCTAGAGAAACTCAAATGCTTGAACACATGGAAAGTAGTTGAAAGTTTATTTCTATAATCTCATAAAGTTTCATTATTAACATTTACAGCTGTTTTTCACAATAAATATGATAAAATATTCAAGCCTGCTTTTACATTTTTTACTATAACACACTCTTTTAAGCATTTGTTACATATAATAATGATAATTAATGAACACATATTTAAGGTTAAGTTCTTCCTGAAAAAGGTGTAAAATAATTACAAAAAAGGTGCATTTACTAACACTTTTATTACAAAAACAACATAAGTAAATCTAGTCCTGTTATAATGGTCGTCCTTTTAGTATCTTTTCTTCAATCTAGTCAAACGTCACAGCTGGAATAAATTGTGTAACATCCAACCGTAGCTGTGAGTAATTTGCTTTTCCATCCTCCTTCTTCACTGTTTCAACATGTTACTTAAAATAGTCTTTGAACGCATCGTGTTCCCATGTCAGTTTCTTCTGCATTCAGTGACATGTGACATTCACTGACTCTGACAGCGTCGTTTCTTCTTCTAAACCTCCTGTTTTGTGGAATCATTGACGTCTGACCCTGTTACCATGAAGCAAAAGAGGAAGAATGAACTGTTTATGGATCTGTTTATGAGCCTAAAGATGAACTCCAACAACTGAAAATAGAAAACCACCTTTCACTTGGTCTTTTCTTCATGTTTGTCTGTGAAATGTTTCCATTTCATATGATGCATCTGTTGGTTTGTGCTGAAGCTCAGTCTAATCTGTGTCTTTATGGACAGTTTAGGTTTTTACTTCAGTATTTTCTGGCAAGTGAGGCCCAAAATTGGTTCAGTAATACTCTTTTTACTTAAACGGTTCCATATTTGACCAAACAAATACATTCACAATCAATATTATTAGAAGAAAAAAAATGAATTTCTGAATATCTACACAGAAATAATCTCAATTTAGGTGTTTTTCATAATTACAGGAAAACATAATCTTAATCAATTTTGTTTTATACATTAGCAAAACAATTTAGATGATCAAATTAATTGTATATTGTAAAAAATATAGTTTGAATGTATGTGTTAAAGTTCATGGTTTAATTTAAAACATATTAATATTTTAACACAGCTTGAGTATAAAGGGGTTTTTCTTGTTTTCTGGTAGCATTTTAGTCAAATAAGTGTTTAATAAAATAAGCAACAAAATAAACAAAAACAGCCAAAGTGATCTATGAAATGAACAAAAATAATAATAAATCAACAAAATCATAAGTAACATGAAAAAATTAACACAAACTGAAAAAAAATTACATTAAAGGTGTAAAAATAAAACTAAATAAGCAGCAAAGTGTGGTAAAACATCCGCCAAACGTTAATATTCTTCATACAGTCTAATGTTCTCCAGAAGATTAACATGTTGAGTTATGTTATATTTAATTAAAGATGGTTTGGACAAAAGCAAGGAAATGTATGAAATATTCAATAATGTGGAAAAAAAATTAGCAACGACTTTATTAAAATGAAGACAAAAGAAAATAAGCAACAAAATGAACAAAAACAGCCAAAGTGATTAAACAAATCAACACAAATAATAATAAATCAACAAAATAAATGAACAAAAATTAACAAAATAAACCACAAACTGAACAAAATTGAAAAAATAAATTAATAAAGTTGGGGGGAAAAATGTAGAAAATAAACCAAATGAGTAACAGAAGGAATAAAAACAGCCAAAGTGATCAATGAAATGAACAAAAAATAATAGTAAATTTAAAAAGTACTACGTAACATGAGCAAAACAAACCACAAACTGAACAAAATTACACTAAAGGTGTATAAATAAAGTGAAATAAACCTCCTCTAAACATTAATATTTTTCATATAGTCTAATGGATTAACATGTTGACTCATGTTATATTTAATTAATGACATAAAATCTGTGAAAAAGCTGCATTTAAATGAGTTTAAATGTTTGTTTTGAGGCTGGATGACTGAGTCCCAGCAGGAGTTTTCTCTTCTGTGTAAACGTGGAGCCTGTTGGCGTCGGGGGATGGGCCGGGGTCAAAGGTCAGCGCTCTGTAAACACTGCAGACTTTTACTGTCGAACATTAACTGTTAAATGTTCCTGCAGATTGTGAGTTTTCCAGGAGGCGGTGCCGAGTAAAGCAGCGGCAGCACCGCCGTCTGAACATTAACTACAAAGTGTTTGAACTAATGGAGGATTTTGGTTTAATCAGCCCCGCGACGCTGTGAACGTAAACAAAAACAGACGCTCACTCGTGAAAAAAACACTCTGAAACGTCATCAGTTTGTAGTTAATGAAACGCAGCGGAGCCTCTTTATCCTGGTTTTTATCTAATCTAACGCTGCCTTCAGGTGCGATCAGGAAAATGCTCATTTCCACGAGTGAATTTGAAATTATTGTGAAATGATTGTGTTGTGTTTGTAGTGAAATGAAAAATGTCTAGCGCACAATTTATAGTGACCTGATATTTAGGTAAAACAATTTTGGACGCGTTAATTGATACAGCATGATACAGCATTTTTTAAATTTTAATTTACATTTTTTTGAAAACTACTTATGGTATAAATGTACAAAATCATCAGCTAGCAGCAGCAGACGTTAATAAGAGCATTGTTTATTATTGGTCATGAGTCCCTCGTTGCAAAGGTCAGTGGTTATTTTGAGGGGGCGTTCATGAGCAATATTTGAGTTCATATCTAAAACTTGTTTTTCTTTACCCACATCTTTTTTATTCTTCTAATTTATTATATATAGAGTATAATATTTGTTGTGTTCTATTTTTTATATCTCATACCACTGCTGCACTGTAATTTTGTAGCTAATGTTAGCTAATGTGAGCTAATGTGAGCTAAGGCTACTTTCAACACTAGCTGGTTTCAAGCTAATGAAACATGTCAACATCCAACTATGTTGTTAATGTAATTTTAAGCATATTTAACTAAATTAATCTTAATTTTCAGATTCACTTGTACTTAATGTGTAGGTTTTCTATTATTTTCTGTCAAATTTGTGTAAATGTTTACTGAGACATTAAACTGCGACAATAACAAAAGGCTAAATTAGCTAGTTAGCTAATGTTAGCCTCTCTCTCTCTCTCTCTCTCTCTCTCTCTCTCTCTCTCTCTCTCTCTCTCTCTCTCTCTCTCTCTCTCTCTCTCTCTCTCTCTCCTCTCTCTCTCTCTCTCCTCTCTCTCTCTCTCTCTCTCTCTCTCTCTCTCTCTCTCTCTCTCTCTCTCTCTCTCTCTCTCTCTCTCTCTCTCTTGTAGTCACCATAATTCCCATGGTCCATGAAGGCAGCATCAATCCTTTTTCTTTTAGAGGACGCGGAGACGATGTCGCATCTGGTGACGAAACCGAATCAAAGACAGAGAATAAAGTCCAACAGTTAATGACACTGAATGAAACACATGTTTGTGATAAAAACATGGGCTTTAAAGGGGAACTGTGGAAGAGTTTGACCTTAATGAAACAGCTTCAAAGGAATGGTGATGGTTAAATGTCTAGTGTGGGGTTACATGAAGACTCTCCTCCTTCCTACTAGTGTCTGTAGGGTCGAATACAACACTAAGACTCAAACAAGATAGATAGATAGATAGATAGATAGATAGATAGATAGATAGATAGATAGATAGATAGATAGATAGATAGATAGATAGATAGATAGATAGATAGATAGATAGATAGATAGATAGATAGAGAAACAAGGTAAGAAGTAATAAAAATAGATAAATAAAAGATATATGAAACATATAGTATGTACAGTAAAAGTAAGGAGAAAAAAAAAAAAGGATAAAACACCTGTAATATCATAATTTATTGCTCAACAACATTAAAAATATCAGACTGATGTCGATATGAGTACCTAAAGGGTATTACAAATACTTTAAGTACTGTAAATGCATTACAAACTGTAATATTTTTGTCAGCTCATCTTTTGTGAATGACAACCAAAGGTCAAATACAATCACTCTAACTCACAGTGGACAACCGTCACTATTATTTACCAAACAATGCTACATCAGCTGATTGGATGAATATATGTCTAAATCTGGTAAACAGGCCACGATTCAACAGAGATAAGCAAGACTAAGAAAATGCATACG
Source organism: Sphaeramia orbicularis (assembly GCF_902148855.1). Lineage (NCBI taxonomy): Eukaryota > Metazoa > Chordata > Actinopteri > Kurtiformes > Apogonidae > Sphaeramia > Sphaeramia orbicularis. Next base: position 9,071,490 of record NC_043977.1, read on the forward strand.
ACATAATTAAACAGTAAAGATCATTATCCTTTTGTTTATTTTTCATAATTTCTTGTTTATGACAGATAAAACTAAAAATACACATGGTTAAACTTCTATATAAAGTTTTCCACCTCCATAGACTTCACTCTCATCACCAGCTTCATTGAAAACAAATACACCTGGTCGGAGGGGTGGGGTTAGAGGTGGGTTTTACCACAGTGAATATATCCTTCCAAACTGAAGGGGGCGCTCTATAGAGAAAAATGCTACAAAAACAGCAAAAAAGAACCAAAATGCTAAAATCGTGTATAGTTCCTTTTTAATCGTAATAGACGAGTTTGGATGAAGAAGCAAAGACAAAACAACAAACAGCGAAAGTGTAAAAGATGATGATGTGGACGTGATAGTTCCACTGTTTTCACTGTTCATGGTGTCAACGTGTGTTTCATTTCCATTCTATAACCACATGGTTTTAAGAACAGGTCTTCTCTCATATCTTCCACCGGTTCTTTACGCTTTCGATTCGATTCGATTTAGATTTAATTTATTGGTCCCCTTGGGGAAATTCGTCTTCACTGACTGAAACATTACAGGAAAAAGACATAACATACAAGAAAAAGATAACATAACATTACAAGAAAAAAGACGGTAACATTATACAACACAGACAACAGCAACAACAGTAGGGGCAGACATAACGAAAAGAGACATTGATGGAGTGACAGTTGCAGACTGGTCAGCCTGTCAGCGGGGCCTGGTGTTTAGGGCGGCTATGGCTGCGGGGATCAGGCTTTTCCCAAGATGGGCCCTTCGTGTTTCCTGAGGTCAAAGAACTCATTTAACCTGAACTTTCACCAGTTTTTAGATCATATGATGCATCATCTTTCCGTGTTTCCCAACGTCACTATGAAAAGCAGAACATCACATATTTTTGCTGACCGTCACTGTAGCAACGTGTACTTCCCTAAAAATATCGCAATAGTTTTCCATTCAGTCTGACGTGGACAACTGACCCCAAAAAATGCAAAGACTTTGGAACAAAAATCTAGATAATTGACAACTTGTCCTGTTTTTTCATTTGTTATTGATCCTTGTTGTAGAAATACACAAAAAAGTACCACAGATGAAGTATCCCTGCTCTGAAAACGCAGTAAACTAAGTCCGATCCACAAAACAGGTGAAAGGACAGATGTCAACGAGTTTGTTTTGTCTGTTTACTGTTCATTCCTGAACCGTCGACCTTTGTCCTCTGACCTTTGACCTCTGACCTCTCACCAGCCTCAGAACAAACTTCACATGTGACGACGAAACTCCAGATGAAACAGAAACGGTTTTAAACAGAGGACGGGCTGGTCTGGATCTGATGTGTGGAAGTCATCAGTGGTTTGTTTATGTCGATGTGAAGACGCTGGAGATTTATTCAATGGAAACAAACTCTATTAAACCTTTAATCAGTACATGTACATACACGACCGTTTAACCCTGGAAGACCCACGGTTTTTCAGTGTAAATCATATATTTTTCTATATTCACTGATCATGTAGATGTTCATTAAAGCTCAGAGCAAATTCAAAGGTTATTTTATCAGAAACAGAAGAAAACTGAAGAAAAATCAACTTTTTCAGTCAAATCTATCATTAACTGAACATAAACCTCCATGGGTTTTACTAATGAATCAATGCTGTAGAAGTCATTTGTTTATTGTATTTGTACCTTTAAAAAAACAAAACAAAAACATTTTGTTGATTTTTTTCATCGGTCTTTTTTGTTAATTTTATGTATTATTTTGTTCATCTTAATTTTATTTCTTATTTTCCTCATTTCATGTTCATGCTTTTCATTATTTGAATTATTTTATTGATAATTTATTTTTTTTCTTGATTATGTTCATTTATTGGATAATTTTCTCATTATTATGTACATTTTATTGATTTTGATATCTTCCAATTTATTGTTATTTTCTCTACATTCAGTCTTTCCTTAGTGATTTGTCAACATTTATTATAACACTATCTTCTGTATTTTGCATTTTTCAGTCAAAATTGTACATTTTCCTATATTTAATTCACTGATCATGTACATGTTCATAAAAGCTCTGAGTAAATTGTAAGGTTTTTATATCAAAAACAGAGAAAAGTGAAGAAAAAGTGACTTTTTCAGTCAAATCTATCATTAACTGAACAGAAACCAGGTGTCTCCATCCGCTGTCATTATAAGAAAGAAAGAAAGAAAGAAAGAAAGAAAGAAAGATAGATAGAAAAGAAAATATTTATAGTAATTAAAATAAAAAAGTGACTAAAGTAATACTTACAATGTACAAGAATCAATAAAGTAATGAACAAAATGAAGAGAATCATCGAGGAAATGAATCAACTAATGAAAAAATTGGGGAAAATACTGATGAAAATGAACAAAAATTGAGAAAAGGATGAGAAAACAAACAAAATAATGAACAAAATGAAGAAAATAATGAACAAAATGAAGTGAATAATGAAGTAAATGTATAAATATTTGCTGTGGAGGACTTTGTTTATGGACATACGGGGTTGTAGATGCAACAGGATGGTTTAGTTTGGTGTTTTTCCAGCTGATGGTGAAAACAGGCCAATGTTTCAGGTCATTAAAGGCATCGTATCGGGTGTGAGGCGTTAACAGCTGAGACTCGCCGTTTCCCGCTGAGGTGAAAATGGCGCCAAAGCGACTCATCATGGAGTCCGGATCATCCTCACAGCATCAGATCAGAAACGTTTGGAAAATGCACGAATAGAATCTACATATTCGATCTGCTCGTCACTAATCTCATTTACGTCTTTGTCTCTATGCCGATGGTTTAGGCCGTTGCCGTGGAAACGAGAGGCGGCGTGTGATCCTGGGCTTCACACTTCGCCGATGATACCGAGAAGTCATTATCACGTCTGATTCGAGTAGGACACAAGGTTTTTTTATGTTTTCACATCCATCACATGACCCTGACCAATGACCACTTCACTGACGGTCGTTAAACTCACCATCATTTACATAAACAGACGCTTTACAGAACAGGAAGCAGCAGTTTGTTGGTTTAGGAAGATGGTTTTTACCTGTTTACCATGACAGCAAATAATCCACAGCATCCTGTAACCTGTAGGTTTGACCTTTTATTTAATAAGGCGGCACAAAAGTCTACGAAAAACCTTGAGCGCAACCTGAAAACAACAGTGTTTCACATCCAACTATAGACAATATGGAGCTGAAAACATATAAAAGTTGTATTTATGCACCTACTGTTCATCTTATGTACTTTGTTTATACCTGATCACTCTCATCTAAGCATTTTTCAACAGTGTTATATAAAAAAGACACTAATTTTCATGAAACAACGCTTAATCTAAGACATTAAATGCATCTTTGCACAAATTTCACCTCATGTTTTTGCAGCTTTAAACAATATAAAACTTATATTACATAGATATGCAAGTCAAAGAGTAAAAAATAACCCAGAATAAGAAAATTAATGGAAGTTTGCACAGTTTGAGTCTCTAATAAATATAAGTTCATTCCAAATGCTGTTTGTCTGCAGTTTCACAGATACAGTCTATGGTTTAAATGTGAAATAGTGTGAATTAAAGATAGAATGAGTTTGAGTCCAGAGGAAAACACTGTATATTATAATACATTCACTTTACAGGTTCTATTTACTGGAACATTTATGAATCGACTGGATAAATGGACATAAACCAGTATATATGTGGAATAATACTTCATCATATACATGGGAAATGATTAGAATGAACAAAAACCAAGAAACTAATATAGATAATGATACACAAAATGAACAAGAATGAATAAAATCATCAATAAAATGAAGAGAATCATCAAGGAAATGAAAAAATTGGGGAAAATTAAGAAAATAATGAAAAAAAATCTCCAAATAATGAATGAAATGAAGGTATTAATGAAAAATATGAGTAGAATAATCAACAAAATGAAGAAATTAATTGACAATGTGACCCAAAATGAAAAATTAATATTCAAAATGAAGAGAATTTAACTTGAGCCATAAACAAAAAATACCAAAATTACTCAATAACTGTCATATTTTTAACCCTTTAAATGCCATGTTTGTAATGTAAACAAGCAATAGTTTTTGTTTGTTGTTGTTTTTTTCAATATATTACCAAAAAAAAATTGGATTAGTTTTTTGTTTTTTTTTTTTCATCCTGGCATATGTCAGTACTTAACACCATCATACTCATTATTATTTTTTGTTCTAGGTCAAATGTTGAATGCTAAAATGTGTCAGTGTGCATTTTGTACTCATTTGGTAGAAGGGTGTTAGTGTTGGAATTTAACATGTTTATTATGTACTGATTTTAGTGAATGGGTCAGAATTTAAAAAATCATGCAAAAATGAACAACTTTTTGAATTCTGACCTAAAACAAACAAAAAAAGAAAATAATCTGACCTTTAATAACATGAAATGTAAAGTGTGCATAAAATGCTCACGTGGATACTGGACGTGTTAATATTAAACCTCAGTCAAATGCCGTTTGTTGTCGTTTGTATACAAGGTCGTTGTTGTCAGTTTTGACCCTGAGCCCCCCCTCCCCCACCCCCCCTCAGGGTCAAACCGACCCCGCTGGTGGATTAAAGGGCCACTCAGTCGGTCACATCAATTGTTGGTGGATGAAAGCAGAGAAAGGCGTCGGCATGGCAACCAGTCAGCTGGTTCACGTCCAGCTGTCTGTGGTGGATGTGGGAATGCCGGGGCTCCCCCCACATCCACTGGGACCACAGTGGCATCCAGACCCCCCCAGTTTAAAACCTTCACACACCAGACAAAGATGAATGGACACAAGAGCAACAGGGTTTACAAACGGAAAACAGACAAGAATTCACCCTTAAACACCCCAACATCTACTGATCTAAACACTTAAACCTATCAACACATGTCAATAGTTAGTGTAAAATATAGTTTGTCATCTTTTCATGGTCATCAGATATGACCCATTTGGACCGTAGTCAGTTTGATCAATGACAGTGTATGGAGACACTTTATAAATGAAAAAACAAAACAAAACATACAAAATAATAAATAATGTCCAAAAACAAGCAAATAATAGATTAAAACCAAGTAATAGAGTATGAAATAAGCAACAAAATGAACAAAAACACCCCAAGAACTGAATAAAAGGAACAAAAATGAATAAAAATCAACAAAATAATGAGTAACATGAACAAAATAAGCTACAGTGAATGACACTGAAAAAAAGAAGACAACGAAATGCACAAAAAACAAATAAAATAAATAAAATGAACAAAAATGAGTAAGAAAATCTTCAAAAATGATAAATAATTTATAAAATGAGAAACAAAATGATCAAAAACAACCAAAGTCATTAATAAAATGAAAAAAATTGGATAAAAACTGAAACATTGATCAATGGATTAATGACAGTGGATGGTCACACTGGGTTATATTTATTAAACAAGAAACACCATGAACAAAAATTGATACAAAAATTACAAAGTAATAAATAAGCAAAACATATACATAAAAATAAATAAATAAATAAATAAATAAACAAATAAATAAAAATGAAAAAAAATAAAAATAAAAAAATAAATAAATAAATAAAAAAAAAATTAAAAATTAAAAAAAAAAAAGAAAAGCAAAACATATACAAACAAAAACAAAAATGAGAAATAAAACTATCAAATATGCAAAAAAAGGAGAAAAATAACCAAAACAAGAAACAAAATGAACAAAAAGTAATTAAACAAAAAGTTAAATGACTAAAAATTAACAAAATTAATGAAATAATGAACAAAATAAGTGCCATAAACAAAATAAGGTTGTAAACACTTGTTTTATGTTCATTTTATGACAGATTTTCCTTTTTCTTGTGATTTACATGTAACTGAGTTGAATTAAAGTCATATTGTGAATACATTTCATGTATTAAAGTGATTTTACTGACTTTGACAGATTCAATTCATGTAAAATCACATCCACCTTTAAAAAAAACAGTTGTTCTGTGTAAGTTTTGCTTGATTTTAGGGGGAAAAGGACCGTATTGTTTGATGGAGCCGATTTTCCTTGGAGGTAAAAAGGCTTTTATCTGTTTTTTTGTGAATAAATAAATGAACGAAGCTCCAGGGTTTGATGTGAAATGAAACATGTTCCATTTCCTGTTTATTTCCTGAGTTTTAATGCATTTTCGCCTGGAGTTGAAGTGACCCCAGATCTGCTTCAACTGTTGAAATAAAAGACCAAAAAACCACACACTATTCACTTTATTTATCACTGATTGTCTTATTTTAGTCTTAACTTGATCATGCATCAACGTCTGTTGTTGTATATTTATTTAGTACATTATTAGATATTTATACATTTATTTAATATATTATTAGATATTTATACATTAATTTAATATATTATTAGATATTTGTACATTTATTTAATATATTATTAGACATTTATACATTCATTTAATATATCATTAGATAATTATACATTTATTTCAGATATTATTAGATATTTATACATCTGTTTACTGTGTTATTAGATATTTCATTGTGTTTTAATTTCAGTTCGTCCTCCTTCAAAATATTGTAACAGTGTTAAAGAATATGTATTATTAATTTAATGTTTTTATAATGGATCAGTTTTTGATCATTTTATTCCTTTTGTGATTAATTTCTTCATTTTCATTCATTTTTGTTAATTTTGTTTGTTAAATGATTGATTTTTGTTCTGCTTGTTGATTGTTTTATTCATTTTTGTTGGTTTTGTTGATTATTGGTTTAGTTTTGTTCATTTTGTTTATTTTGATTATGTTTTTGTTCACTTTTGCTCAATTTATTGATTCTTTTGTTCTTTTTCTTAATTATTTTGTTTATTTTAATGTTTTGTCCATTTATCTTTTTTTTAATAGTTTTGTTCATTTCTTTTTATTTCTTTAGTCATTTTGTTAATTCTTGTGTTCTTTTGTTCATTTTCTTGATTATTTTGTTCATTTTGTTGATTGTTTTTGAACTTTTTGTTGATTATTTTATTCTTTTTGTTGATTTTTTTCTTTTTTTGATTATTTTGTTCATTTTGTAGATTTTTTTTCTGTCCTCAGAGGAGAATGAAGTTAGTTAGACACTCCTGTTTTTACAGAGAATCATTTATTTATGTCTTTGATAAGTCTCATTCTTATGTGTACAGTCTGTAAAGGTGAAACAACTTTAAACTAATGCTATTTATGGGATAAATTTGATTAAACCTCTTCTGTTTGTGACTTTTCTTCATTTTTGTCTGATCCACAGTTTCTCTGGTGTTGAATTTTGTCGACAGCTGGAAACAGGAAACGTAAAACCATCGGATCCTCTGGGGAGTCGACTGAAAACCGCCCAGAGACGTGATCTCATGCACGATGTGGATTATTGATGATACTAAACGCATGCGTTTAGAGACAACACGTCATTCTGTTAATTATTAAACAGAACATGTAGAGTTTCACCTTCACATGTGGCTTTAATCCAACACAAAGACTTCACTGTTTGATACTTTAACAGAATAAAAAACATCACATTTATTCATTTTATGTCGTTCACTTGCACTTCTTTTTGCCCATTTAACTAAATTATATGTGACCATAATGTTGAGTTTGGTATTTTCTTTATTTCGTTGGTGTATTTGTTTATTTTACCTTTCATTTGTTGAAGTTTTTGTTCTTTATTATTCATTTTATTTGTTATTTTGTTCATTTTGTTGATTATTTTGTTCATTTCATTTGCTATATTGTTCATTTTTGGTATTTTCATTGATGTCTTTTCCTTTTGTTGATTATTTTGTTCATTTTATGTGTTTTTTTGTTAATTTGTGGTTTTGTTGATGTTTTTGTTCATTTTTGTTCATTTTATTTGTTATTTTGTTCATTTTTGTTCATTTTGTTGATGTTTTTGTTCATCCTTGTTAATTTTATGAATTATTTTGTTCATTTTGTAGATTTTTTTGTTCATTTTTTAAAATTTTGTTGGTGTCTTTGTACATTTCGTTGATGTTTTTGTTCATTTTTGTTCATTTTATTTGTTATTTTGTTCATTTTAATTTATTTTGTTGATTTATTTTGTTGATTTTTGTTTATTTTGTAGATGTCGCGTTAAAATCAACTCATGTTGTAGTTTTTCTTCTCAGGTGGAGTTGTTTAAAACCAGGTGAACATCCGTCCCTTCTGGTTTTGTTCAATAGGATCTCAGTTTGTAAAAAAAAATTGCTTTACAGTCGACGATAAGAGTCAGAGAGATAAGAAAGTCATATCCTTGACCCATGTACTGTAAAACATGATCTAAACTGTAAAATAATCTGTATCATTGGTCTGTAGTATGCACTATAAAAAATGACCTACACTGTAAAATCATCTGTGTCATACAGACAATATTCTGGAACTTTTCTGGTGAAATGTCACCAGTTTCACTAAAATAGAACTTCCAGCTCCAAACCTCCATTAGGACGTTCAAGCAGACAGAGAAAAGCTTTTCCTCTGCTGAAAAAATCATGCCCTGTAAATGTAAATGTCTATCCATGCGACTCTCAGGTAAATGGACGAAACCGCTGAAAAGCCACTAACTTTCAGCTTCAGCTTCAGCCTCAGAGTAAAAGCCTTTCAGGAGAATCGACTCTGACCCAAATGGACAAATTCACTCTGAGCTAAATATAAACGGATGTGATGGAGGAGGAAAAAACACTGGACCTGCAGACGCTGGCTTTTATATGAATGCTGGTGTGTTTCACTTCGATCCCAGTGGATTTAAAGTGTGTGTGTGTGTGTGTGTCTGTGTGTGTGTGTGTGTGTGTGTGTGTGTGTGTCTGTGTGTGTGTTTAGTCTGAGGTCGTCCTCAGTTCTTCTCCAGGCTTCAGATCATCAGACTCATCAGTGGCAGCGTTTACATCATCAAAGTGCATGTGATGTTATTACGTTACATCAGTTCATGGACTCACTCATAAATACAGTTCAGTCAAAGATACAAACTCATATTTTAAATTTTATTCATATGTTACAGAAAACACGCTCTGCTCAATGACAGAACGGTTTTTTTTATGGTGGATCTGGTCATACATGAGGAATAAGCATTTGAAGTAAAGTGTATGTTTCCATTTTATGCCTTAGAGAATAGAATAGAATAGAATAGAATAGAATAGAATAGAATAGAATAGAATAGAATAGAAAACACTACAAAATGCAAACAAAATACACAATCATAACAAAACTTAACATAAGTACATACAGCATACAAAAAGTATATACGTGTGTGTGTATGTATTTATACATACATGTATCTCCCTGTGTTTTCAGGTTGGGGCGTTGCTGAAGTTCATGTGAATAAACTCAGACGCTGAAGGTTTCCTCATTCATCCAAACATGTGGAGCGGCCTTCAGACGTTCTGAACCAGGTGGGTGGACACTAACTAACACCGCCACAGGTGGAAGACGGAGGACACAGAGGCTGGGGGGGGGGGGGGGGGGGGGGGTCTCTGCAGGTCTGACATAACAGGAGGGGGCGGGGCTTAAGGCTGAAAGGCGGTAGGACCAGGAACACAAAGGCTCTGTTGTCCTTTCCCACTGGAGTGGACGTTTCCCAGGAAAGCATTACTATTCAGGTCCTGGTCCTGAAATAAGACCCCCCCCCACTTTGTGCTGCCACAGTGGAAGGGTCAGGAGAGGAGGGGGAGGAGCTTCCAGATGTCCAATCCCACCCTGAATGCGCCCTCCTCTTTACAACTCAGATGTGTGGTTTAGGTCAGTGGTTCTGAACTGGTCTGGGTTCAGGACCCACTCCCACCCCTACATAACAAGACTAGACCCAAACTGAGAAAACTTTTAAAATATATTCAATATAAACTTTGTGTGTTTTCAACCTGAGATAAAACAGAACATCACAGTATGAAAACACAGAAGACCAGTTTAATGATAAACCAAACTGAAAAATATAAAGATGTACAAAGATGAAAAATATGGAAATATTCCCTTTAACATTAAATTGAGTCCATTTGAACAGAAGCTAAAAAGTGCACTCAGTTAACTCTTTATTGGGCAAGTGACTATTTTTGGTAATTTCAGCAAACATTAAATATGGGGCCAATCCCATGTCTGTTGGTTTTTATAAAACTATAGAGTGATTCAGAGAGATTTGATAGACATTTTGAAGCTGTAAATAGTGAATATGAGAGATTTTTGTCCATTTATGACCTTTTAACAGTTGTTTTATTGCATGTGTTTACTTTTTAGCAAGTGCTTGGAAAAAAATATTTTTTGGGGAAAAAATGCTTTGTCACGACAATAGTTCTGCAATATGAGAAATAAAAAACAAACGTTATTATTATTATTATTATTATATTATTATTATTATTATTATTATTGCTATTATTACTAGTGTGTTGACTTGTGGGGAACCATGGGTCATATTAATACTGATATCTAGGGGCTGAAGTTAGTAAATGCGTCGTTCCTGTTTTTAACTTCATTTCCCATCATGCAGTGCGGTACTGCACTTCCGGTCAACCATCATGGGCATAGCAACGTGATTATAAGGCTATTGTATTCTAAAATGACTAATATTTCCCAAAATATTGGTCCTATCAACTTGCCGAAATATTTAATGTGGAGATGAGACTATTCTGAAACTGTAGGAACCAAACTGGCCAATTAAAGACATGTCAATTTCTCCGAACTGTGCAGATACACACACACACACACACACACACAGCTTTTTGTCCCCAAAAAGTAATGATTACAAGCACACACACACACACACACACACACACACTCACACACACACACACACACACACACACATACACACACTCTGAGACCTTTCAGTATTATGATATAGATTATTATTATTAGTAGTAGTAGTAGTAGTAGCATTATTATTATTATTATTATAATTATTATTATTATTATTATAATAATAATAATAATAACAATAATAATAATTATTATTATTATTATTATTATTACTATTATTATTATAAGTTGCTGTTCCTTTAACCTTTGCACAAATGTAATGTTTGAACAGATGCTTGTTTTAACTGAGTTGAAATTCCTCAGTTGAGTCTTTGTCCAAACACACACCGTCTGTTCTGACATGAAACTGGTTTTACTCGTAACTCACGTCTTCCTGAAGGTGGTTGGTTTTTTTTGTTTTTTTCAGAGGCTGCTGATGACGCTGTAGAAGGTTAAAGTGATGACACAGGGCAGAGCTATGCATGTGCAGCCACGTCACCCACATGTGGATCAGCGTCCAGACGTGTTGGACGACCAAGAACCCACAGCTGGAGTGTGCTTATTCAGCGCTGAACGGGGACAGATGGGACGGTCAGCTGTTGAATGAGCCCCGTGGGTCCAAGTGGATCTGAACCCTCCAACCAGGGCTCTGAGTTCAGGACTTCAGATCCGTCTGTTTGACAACAGAAGAACAAGAACAAGCAGGTTTGAAAGGAAATGAGGTGTTTTCTTAAGAAACCAGCCCACGTGTACAGCTCATCTCTTCCTGAATCATATGTCGACTGTTGACGGGAAGAAAAAAAAAACCCACACACTGACTTTAAAGCCGTGCCTTCACTAAACCGTCCACTGGTCTCCTTCAAACAGCTGCTGCACATTTTCAGAAGCAGATCAGACAGAAAGAAAAGCAGCTTTCATGAGTCAGAAAACACAAACCAGAAGAAATATCATCTGTGTTTTTCCTAAATGAAGTATTCTGTCGCATTTTAATGGTTTGAGTCACGTTTAATTGCGAACATTGGGAAATCTGCAGGTTTTCATTCGTTTATGAATCAGTTGAAGTATGAGCTTTCACCGCTGTTTCAACACGACTGTGACAAACATGAAAAACATCCAACACTCATGAGATAACATTTAACTCAAAGTGTATTTTAAATAACAAGCTTTAACCCAGGGGTGTCAAACATGCGGCCCATGGACCAAAACCGGCCCCCAAAAAGTCTAACCCCTCCCATGGGATGAATTTGAGAAATTAGACTGAAGATATGAACAATTAATGATGTTAAAATCACAAGTTCCACATCTAGAACAATATGATCTAAAGTGAAATACTAACATAATAACCTACAAATAATGACAAAAATAGACAAAGATTTGAGAAACATGAACAGAAATAAACACACACAAAAAAATTAAATTGAACAAATATGGAAACATGAACAAAATGAATAGAAATAACCAAAAATTCAAAAAAAAAAAAAACCCATTAACAAATATGAACAAAATAAATGATTCCAAGTACAAAAATATACAAAAATGAACCAAAATTTGAGAAAATTTATCAAAATGAACAGAAATTTTTTAAAAAAGTTTTTTTTTAAATTAACAAATATGGGCAAAATAAACAATGACAACAATAAAATATGTACAAAATTAAAAAAAAAAAAAAAAAAATCAAACAAATGAAAAAAAACCCAAAAAAAAGAACAAATATGAACAAAATAAATGATATAAGGAACAAAACATAGAAGAAAATGAACAAAAATTTGAAAAGCATTAACAAAATTACGCTAAAATTGCACTTACTTCTATTACGACATTTCCTGTTGTTCATATTTGTTCATGTTATTTACATTTTTTACTCATAAACCAATATGATCTGAAGTGGGCCAGACCAGTAAAATAATAACATAACATCATAACCTACGAATAATATTACAAATAGACAAAAAAAATTTGAGAAACATGAACAGAAAAACATACACACAAAAATTTTTTTAAATTGAACAAATATGAACTAAACAGTTTTTGGAAGCATGAACAGAAATGAAGAGAAACAAACAAAAATGACAAAAAATCAACAAAATAAATAATATAAGGAACAAAACATGCACAAAAATGAACAGAAATTTGAGAAATATCAACAAGTTTGTTCATATTTGATCAGTTTTTGTTAAAGGACAGTTTATAAATGTAAATATTTTCATGTAATTTTACTTTTTTTTGCAATAAAACAAAGAGAAAAAAATGATCACTTGTCATTATTTCTCATTTATTCTGTTATTATTTTACTGGTCTGAATGTGGAACCTGAACTAAACTGATTTCCACACCTTTAATTGTGTTTATTGACTTGTTTTTGTGGCGTCTCCTTCTGAAACGCTGACAGTGAATCCTCGTCAGCTGTCGTCTGATTGGCCGTGGCGGTGCAGAGGTCACGATGATGACGGACAGACGCATTCTCCGAACGCCGCAGACGCTCGCCATCGTTCACATGTTTGAAATATCCCAGAATCTAAACATAGAACCATATTAGTCTGAAACAGAGGAGGGGTCTGGGTCCACAACCTGGAAAATGTACATAATGACAGGAATTAGAATGTAATACTGTAATATGTTCATGAACGTCCACTATATTTTCATATATTCTTCATATAAATATTGTCAGTTATTTAGATGATGTCATGAAAAAAAGACGACAATTATTTGGTGTAGAATTAAGTAAAATGGAAAAGGTCTCACTGCTCTGAAACCTCACTGAATTGTATCTAATTGTATCTATTTTATCTAATTTTATCCAGTTTTATCTTATGTTTTTATTTTCTTTGTCTGTTAAACCATAACAAAAACCTTTTAATTTCATTGTTTATGTCTGTTCTCGTCACAGAAAACCTCCATCTGCCTTCGAATCCTCACATGATGTAAAAATCACTCGTCTGACCGATAAAACCGATCAAATCCAGAATCTGCTCTGATGGTCGGAGCCAAAACAGAATCTGGTCTCCATGGAAACCTGTGTTGTCAGTTATTTAGACGATGTTATGAAAATAAAGACAATTATTTGATATAAAATTAAATAAAATGGAAAAGGTCTCACTGCTCTGAAACCTCGCCGAATTGTATCTAATTGTATCTATTTTTATCTAATTTTATCCAGTTTTATCTTATGTTTTTATTTTCTTTGTCTGTTAAACTATAACAAACCTTTAACTTCATAGTTTAAGTCTGTTCTCGTCACAGAAAACCTTTGTCTGCCTTTAAATCCTCAGATCATGTAAAATCACTTGTCTAACAGAGAAAACTGATCAAATCCAGAATCTGCTCTGATGGTCGGAGCCAAAACAGAATCTGGTCTCCATGGAAACCTCAAACCTAAACCCATTATGTCATCAGTTATTTAGACCATGTTATGAAAATAAAGACAGCTATTTGGTGCAGAATCAAATGAAATGAAAAAGGTCTCACCGCTCTGAAACATCATTGAATTGTATCTAATTTTGTCTATTTTTATCTACTTTTATCCAGTTTTACCTTATATTTTTATTTTTTTTGTCTGTTAAACTATAGCATATACCTTTAACTTCACTGTTTAAGTCTGTTTTTGTCACAGAAAACCTCCGTCTGCCTTTAAATCCTCAGATCATACAAAAATCACTTGTCTAACAGAGAAAACCGATCGCAGCCAAAACAGAATCTGGTCTCCATGGAAACCTCAAACCTAACCCCATTATGTTGTCAGTTATTTAGATGATGTTATGAAAATAAAGACAACTATTTGGTGCAAAATAAAGTGAAATAGAAAAGGTCTCACTGCTCTGAAACCTGATCTAATTGTATCCAGTTTTATCTCGTGTTTTTAGTTTCTTTATCTGTTAAACCATAACATAAACCTTTAACTTTAACCTTTTTGTCTGTTTTCGTCACAGAAAACCTCCATCTGCCTTTAACCCATAAAAACCCACTGATACTTCTGTGTCAGTCCAATGAATTTTTCTCTAGACTTAACTTTTCTTAAGTGATTTATCACCATTTATTCTAATATTATCCTCTGTATTTTGCATTTTTTTCAGTGTAAATCATGTATTTTCCCATGTTTAATTTACTGATCATGTAGATGTTGATTAAAGCACAGATTAAAGTTGAGGGTTATTACATTAAAAACAGAAAACTGAAGAAAAAGTGTCTTTTTCAGTCCAGTCTGTCATTAACTGAATATAAACTCAGTGTGTCACTGTCATTGATCCAACTATATGGGTTTGAATCAATGTTTCAGTTCTTTTTTTTTTTTTAATCCGTTTTGTTCATTTTATTAATGACTTTGGCTGTTTTTGATCATTTTGCTGCTTATTTTATAAATGATTTATAGTTTTGTAGATTTTTTAACTCACTTTTGTTCATTTTATTTCTCATTTTATTCATTTTTGGTCATTTTTTTCTTTTTTTCTTTTTATTCAGTTTCATTCACTTTGTGGGTTATTTTGTTAATGTTACTTATTATTTTGTGGATTTTTAAATATATTTTTGCTCTTTTTATTTAGTTCTTGTCTGTTTTTGTTAATTTTTTAAAAAACTTATTTAATGTTTCTTTTTAACCTCATTTTAGTCTATTATTTGCTTATGTTTTCACATATTATTTTGTATACTTTTTTTCTTCATTTGTTAAGCGTCTCCATCCACTGTCATTGATCCAACTCCATGGGTTTTACCAGTGAATCAATGTTGTAGAAGATGATAGTGTTTCCATGGTAACTACGGAGCCTTTGAACGTCCAAATGGGTCATAACTGATGACCATGAAAAGATGACAAACTGTATTTTACACCGTTTTTATTTTTATTTTTTCCCATGTATTGATAGTTTTAGTGGATCAACAGATATTCAACAGTTTACATCAGTAGATGGTTTTGGTCACTGGTGGATGTTTGGGTCTTTAAGGGTTAAATCCTCACATCATGTCAAAATCACTCATCTGACCGATAAAACTGATGAAGCGATGGTCAGAGCCAAAACAGAATCTGGTCTCCATGGAAACCTCAAACCTAAACCCATTACTGCAGTGGATTTACAGTAAGAGAGGCCAGGGTCAGGAGGTCACCGCGGGGGGGGGGGGGGGGGGGGGGTTCCAGGGGGGGTTTCTGGTGTTAAATGAATCACTGGCAGCGATGTTTGATTTCCTTCCAGACTCAGTTCTCGTCTCCAGGGAAACGGAGCAGCTGCAGGGATGGAAATGACACCAGTTTGGCTACATCCGACGACAGCAGTTTGTTCATCTTCATTCACATCAAAACTAGACCAACACATATTTAACACATGTAACAGCAGCTGGAAACGTGTTCAGTTAGCCATGATGTCATGTTGATCTGAGTCTAAACTTAACCCATAAAAACCCAAACAGCCACCGGCAACCAAAACCATCTACTGATGTAAACTGTTTAATACATGTTTAATAATAATAATCCTATCAATACATGGAAACAATTTAGTTAGCTTTAGCAGCTGAGTTTAAGTTAGCTTTAGCAGCTGGCTTTAAGTTAGCTTTAACAGTTAGCTTTAGCAGTTTGCTTTAAATTAGCTTTAACAGTTAGCTTTAGCAGTTTGCTTTAAGTTAGCTTTAACAGTTAGCTTTAGCAGTTTGCTTTAAGTTAGCTTTAGCAGTTGGCTTTAAGTTAGCTTTAACAGTTAGCTTTAGCAGTTGGCTTTAAGTTAGCTTTAACAGTTAGCTTTAGCAGTTGGCTTTAAGCTAGCTTTGACAGTTAGCTTTAGCAGTTGGCTTTAAGTTAGCTTTAACAGTTTGCTTTAAATTAGCTTCTCATACAGTTTTCTTCTTGAAGTTCCCATTCAGTCCGTCCTTCATCTGTTTGACTGTTCATGTGTTTTTCTCGTAGATTTCATCGATCGTGAGTGAAATAAACTGATGTAAAGGTTAAAACAGATGCATCTTTATTATTCACTATTCAGCAAAACACTCCCTTCCGTAGAATGACGCTGTGGAAGTGTGAACTCAGCTTTATGTGTCTGTAAACTGATCATGCGTTCTATCACATGTTTACTTCAGGTGTGACGATTCCACGGTTCATGACATACAGGGAATTTGACTCCACACAGGACGAATCCCTCTGAACCCTCACATGACGTTCCGCTCAGAGCCGTTTTCCACAGATATGAAACTAGAATCCATTGGTTTTGTGATTTTCTAGTCACTGATACTTAGCTGAATCGTTCATTATGTTCAATAGTGGAGGTCGACATGTAACACGACCATAGATGGACCAGTTAAAATGATCATGAAACCAG
Organism: Sphaeramia orbicularis; assembly: GCF_902148855.1. NCBI lineage: Eukaryota > Metazoa > Chordata > Actinopteri > Kurtiformes > Apogonidae > Sphaeramia > Sphaeramia orbicularis. Next base: position 9,088,519 of record NC_043977.1, read on the forward strand.
TTATGATGAGTTTACAAATACAACTCCAATGTGGTGAAACATAAGGATTTTATTTTTATATAGTTATTTTCACCACAGGAGAGTAAATATGAGCTGTATATTCATTAAGTTTCAGCGAAAAACTGTGATTTATTCATTGTATGATGTGAAAAGTGAATAAAATAATCCATTCAGTCCATTCAGTTCTTGCCTGTTTTTCTTTAAAATTGTACTGAACTCATGTTTATGTCCCACAGACGCAGAAAACCACCCCATGTTTCAGAATAAAACCCATAATAAAGTGTGTAAAAGTATGTTCACGTGTCGCTGTGTCGACGCTCAGACAAACCCTGGTGTTTTTCAGCGTCTCTCCAGCGAGTTTCGACATGTTTATCTGTGAACCTGCAGCCTCTCCAGGTGTGTAAACACTCCCCTGGGGGGGGGTCAGGGGGGTTAAAGGGGGGGGAACCTGGCTCTGCTCCAGCCCCCAGGTATGAGGATGGAGGCGGAGCTTCAGAAAACCAGAAAACAGCTGGGAAGGTTTTCATCCAACAAGGTTTTACAGGTTTAACTGTTTCAGAGCTGACTCCCATGATGTTTTATTCAAGAATAATTAGAATAATTACATGTGTGTACTGTCTGACATACTGCAGTTCCACTCTTATGTAAATATGTATGTGGTCCAGACAGTTTTATTATTATTATTGTTATTATTATTATTATTATTATTATCATTATTATTATTATTATTATTATTATTATTATTATTATTATTATTATTATTAGTATTATTATTATTAGTATTATTATTATTATTAGTATTAATAATAATAATAATAATAATAATAATAATAATAATAATAATAACGTCGTTTGTCTTTTGTGTTATCTTTATGCCGGACATTTTCTTATACACGGAATTTCCCCATTGTGGGATCAATGAAGTCTAATCGAATCAAATCGAATCAAATCGAATCTAATCAAATCTAATCTAATCTAATCTAATCTAATCTAATCTAATCTAATCTAATCTAATCTAATCTAATATAATCTAATCTATCAACATCAGATCCATCCATTCTACTCCAGTTCTCCAGTGTTTTCATCATGTCACAGTATTTTATGCCCAGTTTTCCTTCAACACTATCTATTACCAGTGTTTCTGTCATTCTACAGAACTGGGGTTAAATGGTGGTTCAGTGGTTTGGACGTTTCCTCAAGGCAAGAACATTCTCTTTTTCACATTTTACCACAAATATTCTGCTTAATACACGATACATCAGCTTTATCACAAGTAAAAAAAAAAAAAAACCCAGGAGTTAAAGGGTTAACTAGTTCAACATATAACATGAATCCTAACGGGTGCTGAGACTCAGGTTCCACTTTGATAAAAAGAACATGGGGTTCTCAGATTCCAGAATAATGCTTGGCTCTTCAAAGTGCTTCCCGCAGTCACTGTTTTATGTTTTCCTTTGAAAATGGCTGCTGTGCAATAAAAATACTTTATTCTTGTGGGATTAAAAAGCTCAGCGTTGCTTTGAGGCTGGAGACGGATTACATTTCTGTGCAGACGAGGCCTGCCGTGTTGTTCTGCTGAGATCGCCTCCACACCAGACATTCAGATGATTTATTAAAATGACTGCAACATATACAGGCAGATGGAAGAGCTTCCTCTGGAACGTCCTGGTTCTGATGGGAGTCTAAATGCAAACGCTGCAGAACCTGGAGGACAGGGTTCCCCATGTGCTGACCTGTGTTCGCCCACTCCAGCGCCCGTATTGTCTGAGATCCAGAGGGTGTTGTCGGAGCTCAGATTTCCCACATGCCTCCACCCATTCACGACCCCCCCACACCCCCCCAATGGCTGGGGAGGATGGGGGTGGGGGGGCACAGCAGGAGCAGCTTCTTTTATCACTCCTCTAAAACCCTGGTAATTCTGCCTCACATCCTCCATTAACACAACAATGGCAGCGCTCCGGCGTCCTCCTTTATCGCTGCTTTGTTTTGATTAAATCAGGAGTTTTAGTGTCTCTGGGGTGAAGATTCACAGAGGAAGTCCCATTAGTCACAGTCAAAAACACAAATGTAGGTCTGGGAATCTATTTTAGCACCAAATACACCTTCCATCCAGTTTACCCCATGGTTTTAACTTAACCCATAAAGACCCAAACATCCACAGACGACCAAAACCACCAACTGATCTAAACTGTTTAATACCCGTTGACCCACTAATCCAGTGTTTTTCAACCTTGGGGTCAGGACCACACATGGGGTCACCTGGAATTCAGATGGGGTCGCGTGAAATTTCTAGTAATTGATAAAAAAAAAAAAAAAAAAAATTTAGAATAAAAAATATATGATGAGTTGACAGAGACAATCCAAACACATAAAAGACAAACTGTGAGTGTGAAACTGCAGCACTGTGGTTCTGTTTATCTGTCACATGTTCACTGTGGTCGGTTTCAGACGCTGCAGCTCTTTCATAATTCATACTTTGAGTTCTTGTTTGTTCAGTATTAATTGTCCTCCTTGTAAATCCAAGCTGGACTGACTGTACAGATCCTGACCAAGGAAAATAAAATTCTCCCTTTGTGCAGTAATCTACACCTGGATTTACTGCCTCTGTCCAGAATATTATACATTATATAGACTAATGTTGTCTAAAATTAACCTTTATGTGCAACATAGTATAGCAAACTATTACATGATCAAAAACAAATTAATTTTAGCAAAAAAACAAATGTCTCTATTTTGAATGTCCGGGGTCAGCAGAAATTTGTGACGTTAAAATGGAGTCAGGAGACAAAAAAGGTTGGAAACACTGCACTAATCCTATCAGTCCATGTCAATAACTGGTGTAAAATGCAGTTCTTCATCTTTTCATGGTCATCAGATTTGACCCATTTGGACGTTCAGAGACTCTGTAGTGAACGTGGAAACACTGTCATCTTCTACAACATTCGCCCCTTTTCCACAGCACTGCTGTTGTGGGAATATTCCACCTTTATTCCAAAACCATGTCTGTGTAAATGTAATGGTGGATCATTTGGTCCCACCTCTGTCATTCCTCTGGATATAGAAACAGAGTGTTGAAAAAGGTGGAACCAGGATTCCGGATGTAAAAGGAACACCTGTCGTTCCACAACCAGGGTGTGACGTTTTGATGATGTATTGTGTGTGCGACCCCTGCACCGGTGGGATTTAAAAATGAGCATGGGCCGCGTACAGTAAACAAACATATCTGTTGTAGCCAGTTTAGATTTGTGCTGCGTGTGTGTGTCTGTATGTGTGAAAGTGGGCGTGTGTTTGTGGTGAGGCACTTGGTTGCTGGGGTCACCTGCACAGCTGTGGGCATAGGAGTTATCAGCCAGGCAGAGGTTATGTAAGGGAGACACAAGTGATCAGAGAAGGGGATTTGAGCCATGGGAAGCCACACAGTTTTTCAGCCGTGCCTGTGTGTGTGACTGTCTGAATGTGTGTTGTGTTAATATTTTTGTCTTATTGTATAGGAGCTCATTTTAAGTCCTTCGGCACCTGGCCTGTTTGTATGTGTTTTTTAAGATTTGTGAGTAAATAAAATATTAAACGCACATCCATGGCGGACCTTATTTTTACACACCATCATGAGTTGGAAATGTCCTCAAAATCCCCCAAGTGGCATTTTTTGTAGCTAGATTGCCACTATAATCACTGGATCATAATATTTTAATCGAACGTCTTAGAACCTGGGTTGGCATCAGAAACACTGCTCTTAGCTGGTTTTATTCTTACCTTTTAGACAGAACCTTTGCGGTCACCATAGGCAACCACACATCCTCCAAAGCCCAGATTGCCTGTGGTGTACCGCAGGGTTCAGTTTTAGGCCCGATTTTATTTTCTATTTATATGCTCCCACTTGGTGAGATTTTTAAATGCCACAACGTCTCCTTTCATTGCTACGCGGACGACACACAGATATACCTGCCCCTGAGACCGGATGACCCCAGAAGCCTAGCTGCTGTGTCTAACTGCCTCAATGATGTAAGCCGTTGGATGGCCCAGAACTTCCTTCAACTAAACAGCTCCAAATCAGAAGTCCTACTGTTCGGTCCACCAAACTCCACCATTGCAATAAAAAATAGCCTCGGTCCCCTCTCCTCAAACATTACTCCCACCGCAAGAAATCTCGGGGTAATATTTGACTCAGACATCGCCTTCCAACTACACATTAATAAAGTTATCCAATCCTGTTTCCTCCAGCTACGAACTATTTCCAAAATCAAACCAATAGTCCCACACCACAACCTAGAAACAATCATCCACTCATTCATATTCAGCAGACTTGACTACTGTAATTCTCTTCTGTCCGGCATCAGCCAAAAATCACTGTCTCGCCTCCAATTGGTCCAGAACGCAGCAGCTAGGCTTCTCACTGGTTTTAGCAGACACCATCATATCACTCCCATCCTCGCATCCCTCCACTGGCTCCCTGTATGTTTTAGAATTGATTTTAAGATTTTACTGATCACTTTTAAAGCTCGAATGGGCCTGGCCCCAAGTTATATACAAGAAATGTTAGTTGACTATGAGCCAGCACGCAGCCTTAGATCCTCGGGCAGAGGGCTCCTAGCTGTTCCGAAGTCTAGGCTTAAATCAAAAGGTGACCGGGCATTTTCCATCAGGGCCCCTCAACTTTGGAACGGCCTGCCCGAGGAGATAAGGCTTGCGGAATCAGTAACATCTTTTAAATCACTTCTTAAAACACATTTTTATAGAATTGCTTTTATGTGATGTCTACTGCCTTTTTAACCTTAATTTTTAGTTTTAATTTTAAATTTGATCTTGTTTGATAATTAACTTGTTCATACATCTCTCTAATTGTGTTGCTTCTGTTTTAGTGTTTTTCTTTTCTTTTCTTCGTGTATCCTGCTGTTGTGCCCTCTGTCCAAGCACTTTGTAAACTTTGTTTTTAAAGGTGCTATACAAATAAAGTTATTATTATTATTATTATAATATCAATACCACCAGAAAGATGTGGAACTGGGCAGGCACCTAGATCCACCAGCTGTTGTCACTTCAGGCGGTGGACTCTATCCATGCTAACATTTGCTGCGCTCTGTTCATCCTCCATTGTTGTTTTGAGAGCCAACACCACTACGTTCAGGGTATTTCCGATGCAGAAGTTATACATTACATGATACGCTGCGTTGTGTCACCGCCCCTTTGATTCCAGAACACAGGTCCGCTGTGTAAAAGTCCAGTCTGTCTCACCTGTTACTGCTTTGACTTGGCTGTGGAAACTGAACAATGGTGGAAAAAAGGTGGAATCATCATCTGACCTTTAATCTGTGTAGAAGTGTCTCCAGACTCACCAGTCAAACCCATGGAGTTGGGTCAGTGACAGTGGATGGACACACTGGGTTTATGTTCAGTTAATCAAATCAAATCAAATTGTATTTATATACCATCACAAATCATAACAAAAGTTATCTCATAACACTTTACATATAGAGTGGGTCAAAACCAAACTCTAATGAGAGATTGGACTAAAAATGTTACCTTTTCTTCAGTTTTCTCTGTTTTTTTTTTTTTTAATTTTTTTTATTAATGATCCTCAACTTTAATCTGATGTTCACTGAACAAAACACAAAACGCAGAGGATTGTGTCAAATTAAATGATGATAAATCAGTTAAAAAAAAGTTAAATATAAAGAACAAAATATTTAGGAACTGATACAAATGAAACACTGGGTCTTTATGGGTTAAATGCACACCTTCAGTGCTCAATCAATTAGATTTACTGATGATAAATATAAAAATCTGATTGTGTTTAACCCTTAAAAACCAAAAACTATTTCTGTCATAACTTCCAAATGAATTTTACTTGATAGATAATTGAACACCATTTATTATTATCCTCTAAATGTCAAATTTTCTGAGTGAAAAACATGTATTTTCCCATATTTGATTTGGTGATCATGTAGATGTCCATAAAAAAATCTGAGTTCATTCAAAGGTTATTATAGAAAAACCACAGATGTTAAATGGTATTTAAAGCCTTTATTCAAACACACTCAGGTGGTCCAACAGTATGTGCATCCAAAACTTGCAAATGTGCTCTAAAACGGTTCTGGGTTATTAAAAAGGTTTGTCCAGTGGTATTTCAGTATGTTTTAAATATTTATTCCAATGGTCATTAACGCCCCCCAGTGGTCAGATGATAAGGCTGTGGTATGTGCATTGGAAAATTTCAAAAGTGGAAAATTTTCCAAATTTGCTCCTAAAGTGTTTTGGGTTGTTAACCTGACTGTCCAGAGGAGTTTGAATGTTTAAACATTTAGTCATACATTCACTGGCGCCCCCCAGTGGTTCAGTGGTAAATACTTCAAATGTCTTCATTTTGGATAATTTCCAAATTTACCCCAAAATCATTGTTGCAGATCTAATAAATATTTATCTTACCTGATCCAGACATGTTTGAACTGCAGAGTATTGTGTTGTTTATGGAAATCATGTCCATTTATTCAGGTGGTTTTCAGTCCTCAGTCAAAGTTTACTGAAGTTTACTGGAGTTTTCAACAAAGACAAAGCAAAGCTGAAACTGATATAAAGACGTAAAAAGAAGATATAAATAAATAGTAACAACAGAAGATGAAACAAAATAATGTAGTACATGAAAATGTAAAAGATTGAGAAACACTGTTTAGTTTATTATTTTGTTATTCTTTCATCATTGTGATTTTATTTTCAATCAAAACAAGCAACATAAATGTTATTTTAAAAAAGGAAAAAGACTCATGATAAATGTAGAAAAACAACAGTCACCAAAAGGTTTCAGGCACAAAAGGAAAAGAATAGATAAATATTTTATTCAAATACAACAGACACACTCAGGTTTATCCTCCTGCACGATGTGACACTGGTCAAGTCAAACAAACTGTCTTCCTTCTGTTCATTTTCTGCAGTGTTTTAGAAATTTTTGCTCATTTTAATCATTTCTTTCTTTCTTTCTTTCTTTCTTTCTTTCTTTCTTTCTTTCTTTCTTTCTTTCTTTCTTTCTTTCTTTCTTTCTTTCTTTCTTTCTTTCTTTCTTTCTTTCTTTCTTTCTTTCTTTCTTTCTTTCTTTCTTTCTTTCTTTCATGTGTGTGTGTGTGTGTGTGGGGGGGTACCAGAGGGTTACTGGTGGTCCTGGTTCTATCTGTACCCAGTGAACTGATGGTGGATTTTGTTCTTCATCTGTACAGTGTTCTGATAGTGTTTCTACTTCAGTTATCTGTGCATCAGCTCCATCCATGTGTCTCCCCCTACCTCCCCCCTTCTCTCCCCCAGTCTCTCTCCCTCTCTCTCTCTTCTCCTCCTTTACTCTCTCTCTTTAACCCCAGCTGCTCCTGTCACTCGTCCGTCCTCCTCAGTCTGCTTCTGCTCCAGGTTTCTCCTTCCACAGTCTCCACTCCCCAGTGTTCGCTCCTGGAGGTTTCTGCTGGTTTCTGTGAACTGGCTCAGTCTGCTTTGGCCGACTGTATGAAAAGTGTCATGAGATAACTTCTGTTAAGATTTGGCACTATAGAAATAAAATTTGATTGATTGATTGATTGATATAGGTTTGTGCATTATGGGATGGTTTCTGATTATATGTCGTCATGGGAACAAATTGGACCAATAAGGATGTAAAGTCTTAAACTCCAAGTGTTTAATGTTTAAGGCTGTTCTTCATGTGACACTTTCCAGGTCTGAGCAGTTGTTGTTTCATCAGTGATTCATTAGAGTCAACCGTCGATGACATGGTAGCGTGTTCTGATGTTCTAATGTTCTGATGTTCTAATGTTCTGGTGTTCTAATGTTCTAATGTTCTGATGTTCTAATGTTCTGGTGTTCTAATGTTCTAATGTTCTGATGTTCTACTGTTCTGACGTTCTAATGTTCTGGTGTTCTAATGTTCTAATGTTCTGATGTTCTAATGTTCTAATGTTCTGACGTTCTAATGTTCTGGTGTTCTAATGTTCTGATGTTCTAATGTTCTGATGTTCTGACGTTCTAATGTTCTGATGTTCTAATGTGCTAATGTTCTAATGTTCTGATGTTCTAATGTTCTGATGTTCTAATGTTCTAATGTTCTGACGTTCTAATGTTCTGGTGTTGTAATGTTCTGATGTTCTGATGTTCTAATGTTCTGACGTTCTAATGTTTTGGTGTTCTAATGTTCTAATGTTCTGATGTCCTGGTGTTCTAATGTTCTGATGTTCTGACATTCTAATGTTCTGGTGTTCTAATGTTCTCATGTTCTAATGTTCTGACATTCTAATGTTCTGGTGTTCTAATGTTCTACTGTTCTGATGTTCTAATGTTCTAATGTTCTAATGTTCTGATGTTCTAATGTTCTGATGTTCTGACGTTCTAATGTTCTGACGTTCTAATGTTCTGATGTTCTGGTGTTCTAATGTTCTAATGTTCTGATGTTCTAATGTTCTGATGTTCTAATGTTCTGGTGTTCTAATGTTCTGATGTTCTAATGTTCTAATGTTCTGACATTCTAATGTTCTGGTGTTCTAATTTTCTAATGTTCTGATGTTCTAATGTTCTAATGTTCTGACATTCTAATGTTCTGGTGTTCTAATTTTCTAATGTTCTGATGTTCTAATGTTCTGGTGTTCTAATGTTCTGACGTTCTAATGTTCTGGTGTTCTAATGTTCTAATGTTCTGATGTTCTAATGTTCTGACGTTCTAATGTTCTGGTGTTCTAATGTTCTACTGTTCTGATGTTCTAATGTTCTGATGTTCTGATGTTCTGACGTTCTAATGTTCTGGTGTTCTAATGTTCTAATGTTCTGATGTTCTAATGTTCTGATGTTCTGATGTTCTAATGTTCTGGTGTTCTAATGTTCTAATGTTCTAATGTTCTGACATTCTAATGTTCTAATGTTCTGATGTTCTGGTGTTCTAATGTTCTAATGTTCTGACGTTCTAATGTTCTGGTGTTCTAATGTTCTGATGTTCTAATGTTCTAATGTTCTGATGTTCTAATGTTCTAATCCTTCACCACTGCTGTTGGGTTCTTCTTCTGTTTGATCGTCATCCAACATGGACTCAGGATTCCCCTCCTTCTCTGTCTCTCTCTCTCTCTGTCTCTCTCTCTCTCTTCTTCTTCTTCTTCTTCTTTTTTTTTTTGGGTGTCTCCTGAGTGAAGGCGCCGTTTTCCCCATCACATTCAGACGACGGTTGCCTGGCAACCCCGTCCGGTCACCCACCAGGAGAAGCTGCAGGTTTTCCAGGCGGAGGTCGTGCACACGTGAGCGTGCACGTGAAGATTTAATGCTCGGATGCAAATGTACATGTCAGATACAGAGGCGCGTGCACGTGGATTCACGTGCACACGCTCCTCCTCTGATGGCGCCTTTGTTTACCTGCATCACATTGGAGTTAGTATCCGGGCAGAATTCAGGATGTGGAGACACAGATGATCAACCTTTACCTTCACAGCTGCTTCTGCAAAGAACAAGCACAGAAGAAGAGCAAATACGTACCACCACTACCTACATCTGTTTATTATTCATTTAAGAGCTGATTAATGATTAATCAATTAATCAGATTGGCTTAGTTTGTGTTGAATTTTGTTCATTTTGTTTATTTCTTTGGTTATTTTGTTTGTCTTGTTTGTTTTTTGAATTTTTTTTTTTACTTATATACATTTTGTTGTCAATTTTATTATTATTACCTCCGCCAAAGAGGTTATGTTTTTGCCAGGGTTTGTTTGTCTGTTTGTTTGTTTGTTTGTCTGTTTGTTTGTTTGTTTGTCTGTCCGTTAGTGTGCAACATAACTCAAAAAGTTATGGACAGATTTGGATGAAATTTTCAGGGTTTGTTGGAAATGGGATAAGGAAGAAATGATTAAATTTTGGTGGTGATCGGGGGTGGGGGGGCCCACGGGGGGGGGGCACTGATCAGCCTTGGCGGAGGTCTGCGCTCTCCGAGTGCTTCTAGTTTTTTCTAAAATTTTGTTCATTATAAAAACAAGTGTTTTATGTTATTAAATGTTTTATGTATTTGTAGATCCACTGTGATCTGTGAGTAATAATGTACATGTGGAAATGATAAACTGAGGCAGAATATTATTAAAATTGCACTTTTTTTTCTTAGGACATTGCAGGTTGTTCATGTTATTCACATTTTTAAAGGATAGTTCATAGATGTAAACATTTTAATGATGTAATTTTGCTGTTTTTCGTTAAAAGATGTGATTATTTATCAGTTAGTATGTTATTATTTTACTGTTCGAGATCATATTAGATTTGGCCTCAGTTTTATTTTATTTTATTTATTTATTTTTTGTGGCCTCTGTTTTAAAAGGAATAAAACAAATGTCTGCATGAATCACAAGATAAAAGGTTCAAAGTTGAAGCGTCTAAAACTGATCAAACACAGTGAACGTTTGATTCATGGTGTCATTATTGAACCCACATATGAAACTGATGCTTCAGCTCCAAATGTTTCCTGAAACTGGAGCTGAGTCGTGCATCGATTATCAGCACAAATATGCAGCATTAGCCTGAAAGGTGCTGAAATATGACGACGCAGAAGTCATGGGTTAAAACACTGATCAATGGGACTGATTTCATCTAATCAACTAAGAGAGAATTTCTATTAACAGGAAAGAACGTTTATGCTGAAACACGACACTTCAGCGTTTTCTGACAGAACAAACCTACAGCAAAACATTAGAAATGCAATAAAAATATGGAAAAATCAGACGAATGATCATAAACCACTGTAAAGAATGAACCGAAATCTGTTTTTATTATTTATTTAAGAGCTCAAATGATTAATTAATTAATTGGCTCAACTTAATTTGTAAATTTTTGCTCATTTTTGTTGCTTCTTTGGTTATTTTGTAAATTTTTTGATTATTGTTCATTTTATTTATATTTTCTTGGTTTTGTTGATTATTTTGTTCATTTGTTTTTGTTTTTTATTTGTGTTGATTTTTCCCATTTTTGTTCAGTTTGTTGATTATTTTCTTGATTATTTTCATGAATGAAATTAATCAACTGTTTTGTTGATTTCATTCATTTTGTAATTAATTTGTTAATCTTTCTTCATTTCTTTTGTTTCTTTGGTTATTTTGTTCATTTTGATGGCTTCATTTAACTATTATTATTTATGATTTTGTAAAATATTCAACCTTCCTCATTTTCAATAAATAAGAAACACTGGAGATAAAAAATAACAGAGGATGTTTGTTAAAGCAATAACTAACTAACTAAATAAATAAATAAATAATAAAAGGTAGTGCAGATTTTCATCATGATGCAGAGACGATAATGTGTCCAGAAGATGATGAGTTCTGGGATTTATGGACATTCCAGAGTCCAGATCCAGTTATGAGGTGGGCGGAGCCTCCGACCCTCACCATCTGCAGGTTCACGGGTGAACATGAAACATGTGGTTTTCATCTGTGGATCGAGTCCACGTAGGAGATAAAAAGGACGGCATCTCTGTTTACAGGATCACAAGAGATGAACAGCTGGAACAGAAAATAACTCTACAGACATTAAAAGAAAAAAGTTTTAAAAACTAAAAAAAAACATGAAGGACTACGACTCCCAAGATGCATTTCACCTACAGAAGTCAAACCAGAGGGCTCTAGATTAGACCAGCTGCTCCACCACAGAAAAAATATGCACTGCATCTTAAACTAGTTCGATACTGAAGACTGCATCAGTTAATGTGACAATGCTAATGCCAATGCTAATGCTAATGCTAGCTCATATATATATATATATATATATATATATATATATATATATATATATATATATATATATATATATATATATATGTATTATTATGGGTAAAATACAAAGACTGAATTTCCCTACAGGAATAAAGTGAGGTGACCTTTGACCTTAACTTTTTTGAACTTTGGTGTCCAAGTGCCTTCAGCAGCTGCTCACTATTCTGAATGTGCTAATGTTAATGCTAATGCTAGGTTGTGTTTATATATTATTTATTTATTATTTTATTCTTTTTGTGATTGATGTATTCATTTTTATTCATTTTGTGGATCACATTGCTAATTTTTGTTCATTTTGTTTGTTTGTTTTTTATTTTGTTCATTTCATTGATTATTTTTGTTCATTTCTCCTATCTTTTTTAGTTTTTTGTTGTTTCTTTCGTTTTACTGATTATTTTGTTTATTTTTTTTTATTTTGTTCTTTTTTTTATTCTTTATTTTGATGATTATTTTACAGAGACCGACTTTTTTTTACTGGGATGATAAAATAAATTAACCTTTAACCTTTTTATGACCAGTCACACAATAGTTCTACAACACACCACAAAAAAAAAAAAAAAAAAAAGGGCGAATTTCTCTGCTCTGATGCTATTATAACCTTAATATACATGGTACCTGGCATTAGCATTAGTATTAGCATTAGCATTAGGAGCAGTGATCTACCATTAAAGGCTGATGAAGACCCACAGATCTAATTAGAATGAACTCATATAAACCTGTTTTTAGTCCCTAAACCTGGAGAAAACAGCTCAAATCAACACAGAAAGGCTTTGGTTTTAACCTCAGATAAACGTCTCAGTCCTCAGTTTGACTACATTTCTTGTTCATCTTTAAGTTTGGTTTAATCCCAGAACAACAGGAAACATAAATCTATAAACAAACTCATTCAGTCCAGACAGGAAACGATGCAGACGAGTTAAAGCTCCTGCAAACGCCGACCTGAACACAACCAGATGGTCCACGTTTACAACGTTTCATCCAATAACAGCGAGGGTTAGAGCCTCATTTACCCCAATAATGAACATTTACCCCAATAATGAACATTTACCTGAATAATTAACATTTACCCCCAAAATGAACTTTTACTTAAAAAATGAATATTTAACTGAATAATGAACATTTACCCCAATAATGAACATTCAACTAAATAATGAACATTTACCTGAATAATTAACATTTACCCCAAAAATGAACTTTTACGTGAAAAATGAATATTTAACTGAATAATGAAGATTTACCCGAAGAATAAACATTTAGAGCCTCTCAGTGTTTCACAAAACTTCATTTTGTTGATTATCTTGTTCATTTTTGTCATTGTTTTTTTGGCTATTTTGTTTTTATTGATTATTTTGTTCGTTTTGTAAACTTTTCTGTTAATTTTGTTAGTCATTGTATTTGTTTTGTTGATTATTTTGTTAATTTTGGTTAATCTTTTTTATTATTCTATTTGTTTTGTGGATTTTTTTTTTCATTTTTGTTTGTTTTTTGATATTTTCTTCATTTTGTTGATTATTTTGATTCATTTTGTTGGGATTTTTGTTAATTTTATAGATTTTTTTCTTATTCAGTTTTACTTCATGTTAATTATTTTTGTAAATTTTTGTTTGATTTTTCTTACTTTTGTTCAATTTGTTCCTGACACAAAACCTCATTAAATTAATGCCATGAATCAATAATAAATAAATATTGTCTAAATAAAATGATTAAATCCAAAGGGAGGTCATCCTTTGGTTAACAGAGCATGTTTTATCCATTAAACTGTAGGTTTTTTTTCCCCTGCTGTTCATACTTCATATACATCAGACTGGATCTTAATACAGATCCATCTACATATGTGTGGAGGTTAGAACTATAATAAACCAACAAACACCATGGTGGACGTTGACACATGACTGTGTTTGTTGTATTTGTTGACGTGCTTCCATGAATCGATCGGCCTCATTCATGTTTCCATCTGTGAACGTTCACTCATCCATCTTCAGCCTCAGGCGGCAAAACGTCAATGAGGAAGTTCAACAGCACACCAGATAAACACACGTTTGTTTGATATTTACTTTATTTTTGTTCAATTTGTTCTGTTTTTGTTATTTGTTAATTTTGTTGATTTTTTTTTTAAATTTTGTGATTAATTTGTTCATTTTTCATCATTTTGTTTGTATTTTTGGGTATTTTGTTTATTTTATCCATTTTGTTGATAATTTTGTTTATTTTGTTGATTGTTTTGTTAATTTTTGATAATTTTGCTGATTCATTTGTTAATTTTGTTTGGTTTTTCTGTTAATTTTATTGATTTTCTTTTCTGTTCATGTTTCCTTCATGCTGATGTTTTTTGTTTGTTGATTTTCTGGCTCTTTTTTCCTGTTTTTGGTGGGTTTCTTCTTCCATCATCTCCACACATGTTGTTATGTACATGGTCTTTGTTTATCCTTGTGTTTGTGAGTCCGTTCGTTTCCAAACACTAATGCTGATACTGTGGACTTTTCCTCTGTTGTGCTCGTCCAGCGGCTGCTGTGCACTTCAGTTTGACCGTGGCCTGTTTTACAGCCTCTCCTCTCCTCCAATCACATTTAAGTGTGTCAGCAGCGTTGGGCCTGTTGCCAGGCAGAACTCATCTGGCCTCCAGCCACCGTGGCTCTGGATCGGACAGATTATTCTGGTTCAGGGTTTCCTGACTCACATGTGACATTTGCTGATATTAGGAGGATTCTTTGGTCGTACATTTACAGTATCTGCTTCACTGACTAATTTTAAAGAAGGTTGAGAAACTCCAAACCTACTTTCAGTCACATGTGAAGATAAAAAACCTCTGGGTATTCAAACAAACGGCCCGTGGACCAAAACCGGCCACCATAGGGTCCAATCCGGTCCATGGAATGAATTTACAAAATACAAAAATTATACTGAAGACATTAACAGTAAAGGATGTTGAACTCGTTTTAGTTCCGGTTCCACATACTTTAGTGTCCGTTTTTGGTCCATGGGTGGTATGTTTGACATATGGAGGACACAGATAATCTGCTTCAATATGTAAGAGAGTATTTCCTGGATTAAATCACAGATTCATCCTCTCAGTTTCCTGGTGTTTCATTAAATCAGAACCTCAGGATGAAGACGCTGAAGTGTTGTGGGGGTTTTTTTGGGGTGGGGGGTAAACCTGTGAACCTTCTTCCTGTCTTCGTTAAACGTCTGGAACGACTCCTCTGTCCTGAACTCTGAGGCTTTGAAGTGTGAAGTCAGAACTTTGAACCAGCACGAAACTCCAATTAGACTCGATTCCCGCTGAGATACAAGAACCTGAACGCCTCACAGCCGCAGGCTGCTCCTGGTCACATGGACCTGCATCGGTGGAGGTCAAAGGTCAACTAGCATGCAGGCATTAACCCTGTAAGGACTCCCATTATACCAGGAGGAGATTTATTTTAGGCTGTTGTGTGTGTTATAGAAAAAAAAAAAAAACAGACTTGAATTTTTCATCATTTGTTATGAAAAACAAGTGGAAATGTTGAAAATGAAACTTTATGAGGTTATAGAAATAAACTGTTTTCCCTGTGTTCAAACATTTGAGTTTGTCTAGATCATTCTGTGTCCATGTTCTTCTTATTTTTAGTTCTTTCTAGTCATTTTGATCCTGGTGATAGTCTGTGTTCACTTCCTGTCTAGTTGTAGACAGAGCCGCTCATTTCACTGACAAAAACATCCATCATCTGATTCAAATACAGACACTGCATCTGTTTATGCCCTGGATAGATCTGCAGAGAGATTTACATATATAGAGAAATATACATACATACATTTATATAATATTTATAGATAAAATGCAATTTTAATTTTATTATATAATTTAACATTACATAAAAATCATAATATTGAATTTTTTTTTAGATGTTACAGTGTTTTAATCATGATGACTTTTTTCTTGTAACATCCCGACTTTCTTGAAAACTTTATTCTGAAACTGTATCTGTTTTACAGAACTGTTCTGGAAACCTCAAATATTATTAATATTATAATTTTTTCTAGAAATATTGTTCCCACAATGCCTTTTTTCTCATATTATTACAGGTTTTTGACAGAAATATCACAACAAAAGCAATGTAAGTAAAACATTGTTAAAATACAAAAATAAAAATAGTGTTTTCTTTTTTCTCTAAATATTAGATCATCATTCTTAAAATATGTTTTTCTGGAAATATTGTGACTTTTTCCTTGTAATGTTACAAGTTTCAGCCAGAATTTTAATGTTTTAAGTTTTGAAGTTTAATTTAGACACATATGATTCCAATACCATTATATTTGCTGTTGAATTTAAACGACTTTAGTCTCATTTATATTTTTATTCAATGTCTCTGAGCCTCAGTTTAAGGACGACTTTTTCATTTACCGTCGATTTGCTCCATGTCGGCCTTATCGAAGTCGAATATCCTCTGGAATCTAATTACCCTGATGTTTCAGATGTGAACTGATGTGTGGACGTGTCATCAGACCTGTCGACTTCCATCAGCCTCTGAACTGGATCAGCCTTCCACTCCTCAGGCTCCAACCGAAACAATAGAGGAGGAGGATTTATTCCACTCAGTCAGACGTTCCTCATGCATTTGGTTTTCAACTAAAACAAAAACCTATTGTCTGTCATTATTTACTGATTATAACACATGCCGTTACTGTAGGTTTTATTATTTCCTTTGAGTCTTTGGTTCACAGCAAAAACAGAAGAACTGGAAAGAAGCTGAATATTCTGATCCCTCCAGTAGAGGTCATTCTAATCACCAAAAGCTCATAACATTCACAGTGTTCTAACAATGTCAAAAAGTTTTTCCACATATTTATTTTATCAGATTCTGCTTCTTATTTTGTCTATTTTTCTACATTTTGTTGCCTATTTTATTATTTTTTCTTCAATTTTGTTCAGTAATAGGCTAACCCCCTAACCTTAAACCTAACCCCGTGGATTAGTATTTTTTTATAGAATAAATAAACAGATGGTGTTTTCAGTGATTTTATATGAGTTTTGTCAAAAGGCTGAGCGTGAAACAATGCCTTCTAGTGGATGATGTGGACGTCAAATGCTATTTTTTGTTTTTAACCCTTTCGTGCACAGTGGTCACTGCAGTGGACAGTTATTCTCCAGCTGTTCTCTTGTATATCCTTGGGTTTTGTTGTTTTAGTTCCATATCAGCCGACACAGCACCAGCCCATACACTGACATTCAGACCATTACTGTAACTTTGCTGTTGTTGATAAGCCTAATCTGCTCTAATGTTTGAGTGTAAATCAACTGCTAATTGTTTTCAGACTGTAATTAACAGTTTTCTTAAACAAGAAGTTTTTTTTTTTTTTTTTTTTTTGCATATTATCTCCATGAAGTGAGTAACAACTAGTATTAGAGTATATTTAAATGTGAGAAAACATCAGATTAGCTGCATGAAAAATGTTTTTATTTCATAGTTTTCACACAGTATATCACTTTCTGATATTGCATTTTAAATGCATGTTTCTTTGCTTCAAAAATTAAACACATGGTGTCCAGCTGAGTGGACATTTTTGTAACCCCACAAAAAATAGGTTCATTAAAAGACATTCAGTCACATTGTTTTTTTAATCCCTAAAGAAGAATAAAAACACTCAGGATAAAAATCTTGACTAAGGTTCTCATAATTTATGCATGAAAGGGTTAATTTTAGAAGCAGAGAAACATGTATTTCCTGATATACTGCATAAAAACTATGAAATAAAAACATGTTTAATGCTGCTAATCTGATGTTTTCTCACATTTTAACATTACTGCATGGAGATAGTATGCCAAAAAAAAACCCAAAAAACAAAAACAATTAGCAGTTTTTGACACTCAAACATGTAACTCCTGTTTAGGTTTATCTAGAACAGCAAAGTTACAGTAAGGGTATCAATTACAGTGTATGGGACGGTGCATAAGTGTCCACTGTGTTGGCTGATATGGAACTAAAACGACAAAATCCTTGAATATACATAAGAACACCTTTGAACAGCTGTCCACTGGAGTGACCACTGTGCATGAAAGGGTTAATATACAACATAATTTTTGATATGTTTTTCTTTTTAATAATAATAATGCATTAGATTTCTATAGCACTTTTTGGGACACTCAGAGCGCTTTACATTATTGACCCATTATCCATTCACTCTCACATTCGCCCTCTGGTGGTGGTAAACTACATCTGTATCCACAGCTGCCCTGGGGCAGACTGACAGACTCACACCTATGGCCCCTCCCACCACCAAACATTCATATTCATTCATTCATATGTGTGTGAGTGGCACTGGAGGCAAATTGGGTGAAATGTCTTGCCCAAGGACACAAGAGACCGACCTACAGAGCGGGATTCCAACTGCCCTTCTGTTCTACCTCCTGAGCCATGACCACCCATGTAGTAACCTGGCATATGTGATTAACAGTAACAGTGGTTATTATGCATAATGCAGATGTTAAATACTAAAATGTGTCAGTTCATTTAACATTTCACCTAGCACAAAAAAAACATTTTACCTTGCAAAAAAAAAGCATATAAACCAATGTATTAACCAGCAAAAAAGAAAAAAGTAATAAAATATGACAACATAAAACATGGCATTTAAAGGGAAAAATATGACAGTTATTGAGTATTTGATAGTTTTGTTTGTGTTCAAGTTGATGAAATGTTAAAAAAAAATTAAGTTAAAAACAAACTGTATGAAAACTATTTTGACATGACTATGGTACTGTGCAGATTATGCGCTTTAGGTGATTAAAGGAGCTCTATGGGCGGGACCACAGGGTTAAATACAGACCACAGGAGGATGTCCCCATGACAACACAAACAGACTAAAGGGTCAAAGCTGACAGTAGATGCATCTGAAGTACTGACCGTAAAACACGTCTGTGGTTTTAAAAACACAGCGTCTTTAACTCGTCTCTGCTTCACATACAGGATGTTTTAGTCGCTGTTTGACGTGTTTCTACGCGCTCGGTGAACCCTGGCCTTCACAGTTTACATTCCATCAGCTGCGCAAACACATGTTCAGAGTGGGTGGGGCTAGAGAGGTCACGCCACGCCCACCAGGCAATGTCTGGCTAAATGACTGGTGTTAATTCAGTCCCAGATGAAGGCTTCTGTCCAGACCATCAGACGCCGCATGGGGGGTGGGGTGGGGGGGTCAGTAAAACTCTACTATTGCCCCGTTATTTATTTACCACATTATTGTGTTGTACTGACAGTTTTAACCAGTTCATTCAGGCTCATTTTTACTGGTTTTCATGGGCTGACACAGTTTTCATATGTACATGTAAACACATAAATCCTTCATAGAAGCCTGTGGTTATTTAGCGTGTGTGTTTCTACTTCCTGTTGGGCCTATGTTTGTGCAGATTCAGCTCATTACAGCGGTCGACGCTTCACTGTTAAACAGCTGGATGTTCGGATCGGCATCAGGCAGGAATGTACAGCAGATCCAGACACGTCCACTTCAACAAAAACACAGGATGGAACAACAGAAGAAACACAACACGTGTTTAACCTGATGAATGATCAATCACAGAAACACGGTGTCGACTCCTGAATGAAACATGTGATGTTTAATAAATGACAGTGGATGCACACGCCTGTTTTATGGTCACTAAAGGATAGATTTTTTCCTGAAAAAGTTAGCTTTTTCTTGTGATTTACATGTAGTTACATGGTTTAAAAATGACTTAACAGGAAGGACTCAGGCAGAAGGCAACAAAAAATCTGACTTGCTGCCTAAAGGTGTGCCTCTAGGCTCCATATTGGGTCTGATATTGTTTTCTATTTTTAATAAGTGATTCAGGTAAAGATATTCACTGCAACACATGTGACAAAAGAATTTCACACCATATTTCAGTCATTACAAAGATGTTTTTCCCACAGTTTGTTTTAAACTTTTTTAACTTAACTTTTTTTTTTATATTGCATCAACTTGGGCCATAAACAAAAATACCAAATACTCAATAACTGTCATATTTTTAAACCCTTTAAATGCCATGTTTGTAATGTAAACAAACCATATTTTTGGTGCAAAAAAACAAACAAAAAAACAAAACACACACAAAAAACCCCTTATTTTCCCCCAATTTTCTACATAAAAATTGGATTAATTTTGTTTTTTGTTTTTTTCATTCTGGCATATGTCAATGATTAACACCAACATTGGTTCATATATATTATTATTTTTTGTTCTAGGTCAAATGTTAAATGCTAAAATGTGTCAGTGTGCATTTTATACTCACTTAGTAGAAGGGTGTTAGTGTCGGAACTGAACATAGTTTATAATGTGCTGATTTTAGTGAATGGGTCAGAATTTAAAAAATCATGAAAAAATTAACAACTTTTGAATTATGATCTAAAACAAATGTTGAAAAATAATATGACCTTTAATATCATGAAGTGTAAAGTGTGCATAATATGCTCACCTGGATACCAGAGGGTAAAATGACAGTAGAGTCTTATTTTAGTGTTAAACAAAACACAAACTGTATTTTTTTTATAGAACTTTCATGCATAAATAAACAGATGGATGGTGTTGTCACTGATTTAATATAGGTTTTGTCAAAAGGCTGAGAGTGAAGGAGCGCCTTCTAGTGGACGATCTGCAAACACTTTAATCCACTGGTTGAATCATAACGTCTGAGTTTACAGGTAAAGACTAACATGAACAAAAGGAGGAATCTCTGCACAAACCAAACATTTCACACATGTAGAATCTGCATCCACATCCACAAACACAGGATGAAGGTTTTCAGCTGTTTTTATATTAACCAACAGCTTCATCTAGTGGTGACTCAGTAGAATGACCAGCTCATCAGACAAGCTTCATTTAAAGGTAATAACCTCTGCTTTCAGAAACATTGAGGTTTTTAGTATGTGGTTAAAATACATGAACTACATCAGGTTAAACTGAGCTGAAACAGTATTTTCCCTTTGTTTCTACCCGGTTTTTAACATGAATATCATTAGAAAAACATCAAAGTTGGTGATAATTACCCTCCAGTATCAGGGTGAGCATATTAGGCACACTTTACACTTTCAGAATTAAAAAGTTTTTAATTTTTTCATGATTTTTTAAAATCAGCACATTGTAAACAGTGTTAAATTCCAACGCTAACACCCTTCTCCAAAGTGAGTACAAAATACACACTGACACATTCTAGCATTTAACATTTGACCTAGAACAAAAAATGATAATGTATATGAAACAATGTTGGTGTTAATCATTGACATATGCTAGGATGAAAAAAAATGAAATTTTTATGTAGAATATTGAAACAAACAAAAAAAACAACTACAAATGAAATCCAAAAAATGTAAAAAAAAAAAAAAAAGTTAAAAACAAACAGTATGATTATCATTTTAACATTCCTACAGCTGTGCAGACTATGTGCTTCAGGTCAGGGGTCACCAGTCCTGGTCCTCGAGGGCCAGTATCCTGCATGTTTTAGATGTTTCCTTCTTCCAGCACACCTGACAGTCATTATCAGGCTTCTGCAGAGCTTGATGATAGGCTTATCATTTGAATCAGGTGTGCTGGAAGAGGGAAACATCTAAAACATGCAGGATTCCGGCCCTCAAGGACCAGGATTGGTGACCCCTGCTTTAGGTGATTCAGTGGTCCTGTATGGGCTGGATACCAGAGGGTTAATGATGGAATGGACCATTAGCTTCCATCGTTATCCAGGTGATTCTTTCACTATGTTTGTTACTCAGGAATCCTGCAAAAATAAACTTAGTGGCTCAACTGTAGAGAATCTAAACATTCTAACAACATATATCAAGTCCATATTGACAAAAGTTTTACTGTAGAAACTGGAAACACAATATGAACTGACAAGTACTGAGAAGTAAATAAATCAATAAGAGTCTGGATCCAGAGGCCTCGGTTACATCTGTGTTTTATCTATGGATGTAACTATAAAAGTACAATAAATACATAAATAAATAAATAAAAAACCAAAAAACAGCAGTTAGGATCATTCATAAAGTCAGCTCCAGATACCAAACCAACTCATTTTTCAAACAGTAAAAAATACAAAAACTCAATAATCAGATCAGTTTAGAAACAGCACAAATCATGTTTATGGCAAAGAAAAAATTTTAAAAAATCCTAAAACTACCAAAGAATATTCAGGAAATATTTATTAATAGGGAAGAAAATCACAATTTAAGGCAGTTACGTCATTTTAAAAACATGAGGAAGAGAAGAGAATGAACAGAATGAACAGAATGAACAGAATGAACAGAATGAACATGGAGTTCAAATAATGTTTCACTTTAAACAGATGTAAAAAGAGATGAATGAATGAATGATTGAATGAATGGATGGATGAATGAATTCATTCATTCATCCATTCAAGCTTTATTAAGGACACAGAAGCTAGGTCCACAGGATAAGATGAGAAAAAAACATACACAATAAAAAAGAAAAGCCATAGCATAAATCCATATGTTACTCATAAAGGCTTGTTCACCAGTGAATGAATGAATGCATGTTTCTGTTAATGGGGCTTAAATTCACAGGGTCATTAACAGAACCAAAGCCATTTAGTTTCTACAGAATCTCAAACTTACTACATTATATTTATTTACATATTTATACAGTTTTTTTTTGTTTTTTTTTGCTAAAGCCATAATTGCACCTAAAACAGATAAATGGTGAATATTTTCAGAGCTCATCATGCAATGTTTGATTTATTTAAAGTGGTTTTATAGTATTTTTATAGTTTTGCTTTTTTCTCTTCATGCATATTAAAAGGGATCGTTTTCTCATTTTTTTCTGTACATGTACGACAGCAATTCATTCATTCATTCATAGTTTTTATGCACATTTAATATGTATTATCTGTCATTTTGTACCAGTTGTTGCTGCTGTTAGTTGCATTTTAGTTGTAGTTTTAGTTGAATTTGCTGTTAATTTGTCCTTCCCTCCCCAGTTTTTCACATTACATCACATGCTTTATGCTTTAACTGTGAACTTTCATCATTTCAATGTAAAGACACTGTAGTACCAAGTCAAATCACTAGATGGAGATATATTACAGTAAACTGTCTAAAACCAGTTTTGTTTTGTTTTTTCTGCAGTGTTTTTCTTCTGCAGACAGGTTTTTTGAGTCCAACATTAAAGTGTGTCAGTGTAGATCAGATGTTTCTGAGGTGAAATGTGCTCACGGCAGAAGCAGACGTTTCAACATGTACCTGCAGAGGAACCACGGTGAACATGTTCATACATGCATGTTGTGTTTCCATGTGTCTGGTTTAAGATGTTGCATAGACTGGACTGAATCTGACCTCAGAGCAGATCTGTGTGTGGTGGATTAAGTCTAAGTAGTAAACAGATGTAAACAATGTAGACAAAAGTCTGTGGACACGTTGAGTTCAGGTGTTTTTTTTTCTAACGGGTCTGGGATACAAAACAATAATGACTAATGTCAGAATATATAGTTTTATATCAGGATAAATATCATTGCATTGGTTAGTTTGGTTAACATTGTTATCTTTGTTTCTAAAATGCCTCAGAGATGGTTTTTATGTAAATTTCTCCCAACACTGATTTTTAAATTTTTTTTTATCCATGACTATGATTTAAAATGTTCTACCTTTACATTTCTAAAATATTTTTCATGCTCTGAATGTAAATAATATTTTTCTACCACAACTAAACATCTGTTTTCTTCACATCTCACTGAGGAAGAAGAATCTAACATTAGACTTTAAGGAAATATTGATGTTTTTTATGTCAAATCATCATGAACAGGACATCTTACAGCTGTAGACATGATATGTCCCAACATTTACGTCCATATAGTTTATAAACATCAATATTTCCTTCATAGTCATGGATAAAAAAGAAAAAAAAAACACACAAAAAAACGAAATCAATGTTGAGAGACATTTAGTCAAAACCATCTCTGAGGCATTTTGGAAACAAAGATAACAATGTAAACCAAACTAACCAATGCCATGATATTTATCCCAATATAAAACTATATTCTGATATTTGTCATTATTGTTTTGTATCCCAGACCCCTGTTAGAAAAGAAACATCTGAATTCAACGTGTCCACATAGTGGATGTTAATGTGACTTAATTCCAGCTCCGCCCACAGAGGCTCATTCCTCCATGTACATGTGAGGACACGTTCAAGGCCTCTTCATCTTCATCTTCATTCCACAGATGAACCTGCAGGAACACGGTCCACCTCCATTCTATTACATACTCTCATAGATTTTCTCCGTCAGTGTCAGTGTCTGCTGTCGTTTCATTTCCAGAGCTGACGTTAGAAATGAGAACTGAAGGAAAGAAAAAAAACACAGTCTGCAGCAGAATGAGAAAATACACAGGATCTGACTGAGAACGAGGGAATAATGACAGTAATGCACCAGACACTCAGACGTACAAACCCTCCTTAAATCTAAAAGTGTATGAATTATTGAACTGTTTTCTCTTTAAATTTCACACCTGTTTTCAGCCTATTTTCTGTCTTCCCTGCTCTTTATTTTTGTATTTGCTGCTGTTAAACTGTCAAATTACCCCTTATCTTATCTTATCTTATCTTATCTTATCTTATCTTATCTTATCTTATCTTATCACCAGTTACACAGGTTATTCTATCCTCCACTAGAACAAAAGAACATGTTCTCTTAACCTTATTCTCAATCATCACCTGGGCAGAACTTTTCTTTCATGTCATGTGATTGGCCAGAAATTTGAAGTGGGCGTGGTTACAAAAGGTTAAAGGGTAACTCTTTTTATTTCCCCCATAGGGAAATTTGGTCTCCCATAAAACATGTGTAATACTAATACTGTATTTTACCCATCATACATACACACAGTACCTAGCATTAGCATTAGCAAGTAGCATTAGCACATAGCACACGGCAAAAGCAGTGATCTGCCAAGGTCACCAAGGTTAAAAAATATTTAAGGTCAAAGGTTAAATCACTTTATGATCCCTGGAGTGAAATTCCGTCTCTGCAATTTACCCATAATACTCACACACACACACACACACACACACACACACACACACACACACACACACACACTCAGCACCTAGCATTAGCATTAGCATTAACAAGTAGCATTAGTACAGTATAGCAGCGAGCTGCCGTTGAAACCCCTCAGGCGCTAACTCCAAGCACCAACAGGAGAATTAACTTTAACCTTTATAAACTGGGCTTGTTTGTTTTATTTTTAATGGTCGGGGGAAACAGGAGGAATTCTGAAAGAGTAGAGTTTGTTTATGCACGAAACGTCCTGGATAAAACAGCAGACTTTGTTCTTGTTCTTACCTTGAGAAACCTAACAAACCTCTCTGTTCTTGTGTACTTAACATAACCTCAACACTGCTTTACCAAACGTAGAGTAGGGAACCAAATGGAAAAGAACAACAATAATATGATCCTGAATAAGACAAAAGAGCAGTGGAATAAATGTAAAATACAGGTAGAGCATGTCAAACATGCACATAAGACGAATAGAAATGATATTGTTTTATTTGTTTATTCATTTAACCCTCAGGTGTCAGTATAATTTACTACTAACTGTTCTTTAAAGGGTTAAAATCCTTAAACTGATCTAATATTTGGTAGTTTTGAGCAGAGTTGAAGTTGTTTAAGAGTTTTATGGATGAAAAAGCAGAAAAAAAACATTAATCTGTAAGTTTTAAAAGCAGTTTTTTGGAAATGGACATTTTTCTCCTGAGTGACTCTAGAAGGAAGTTTTTTTTCACAGAGTTCTGATGATCTATTAGAAAAATTCAAATTAGAATTCTGAACTTTGTCAACAGAGAAACTTTGTTTAAAAAATGCACTAAAACAGACAAAATGATGCAGATGAAGAGGAAAAATGGACCCAAATGTCCACAGTGATGCATGAGGGTGAAGCCTTTATCTGTTTATGGTCATTTCCACGTACATTATAAGACAGAGACAGTTCCAGTGAGGACAGAGAGTCAACAGTCTGAGGTCCAATGTGGTCTCCAGGGTCTGTAAGGTCCAATGTGGTCTCCAATGTGGTCTCCAGGGTCTGTAAGGTCCAATGTGGTCTCCAGGGTCTGTAAGGTCCACCTCTGCATGAACAGTGAGTGGACCTGCTTTGCTCGGTAAAATGAAGTAATGGAACTAATGTAAGGAACGATGTTCAAAGGGGTCATGTGGATGTGGACTGGGGTTCTGGATCTAACACGCATGTGGTCTAATGTTCTAAAATACATGTGTTTTCAAGATTTTTTTTCTTTTCTTTTTTTGTGCCAAATATGGTAACTTCATTAACCTTAATTTTTTACATAACAATAAAAAATGTTGAATTTTCCCAAAAGTAATAAACTCTTGTGTCCCTAATAACCACACTAAGGTTTACATTCTGAATTTCAGAGTATTTCTATGACTGAACTATAACGGGTTAATCTTTAGAGAAAAGCCATGGGAAACATACATTTGCATTTGTGAAATGCAATGTAAACATCATTTACTGATGTGTACAAATAGGAATGTATCTGGAAATGAAATTATTCTAACTTTATGGGACACACTATATCAGGGTTCTCAAACTATTTTCGTTCAGGTTCCAACATTCTGCCCAGTTTTGATCGGCAGTGGGCCGGACCAGTAAAATAAGAGCAGAAAAACCTATAAATACCGACAAACTCCCAAATTTTTGTCTTTGGTTTAGTGCAAAAAAACCCTCCATTAAATTATAAAAATACTTCCTTTTATAAACTATCCAAACAAAAAAGATGTGAATAACCAAAAAAACTGAAATTTCTCAAGAAAAATCAGTGCAATTTTAACAATATTCTGCCTCAACTTATCATTTCTGCATGTGCATTATGGATCGAATCTACAAAGACACTAAACACTGAGGAACAGGCAGAAAATTGTTAAAATTATGCTTAATTTTTTAGACATTTCAGGTTGTTCATATTTGTTCAGATTATTCACATTTTATTGTTTCAGGACAGTTTGTAAATGTAAATATTTTCATAATTTAATGTTCTTTTTACACTAAAACAAAGACAAAAATTTGAAGTTGTCATTATTTATAGGTATAGTGTAATATTATTTTCACATCAAACCGAGAAGAACATATGGAGTCATTCTTTTTTGTAGGTTTTTATGCTGTATTTGACTGTAGATCATATTGGACTGTATGTGGACCTGAACTAAAATGAGCTCCACGGCCTTGACTTTTGAATTTTTGCAACCTTACAAATTAACCCCATGGGCCAGATTGGAACCTTTGGTGGGCCACATTTGGCCCTGGGCCGCATGTTTGACACCCCTGCACTATATGATGGGGATGACTCAGATATTATAATAAAAATAACAATAATAGAGCCAACTATTGAACATTTATGAATAACTCCTGCTGTGTTCATTACAGTCTGAACCTCGTCACAATATTTCATGATTTTAAAGGGGAAGAGGATTTTTATGGAGCAGACTGTGTTTAGATGCTTCACAGCAGGGGTTGTTCCTCTGATAAAATATAAGATTGGAAATAAAACTGACACTGTGCTTAATGTTTGATGATTTATAGATGTTTAATGAGAAAGATGAAACAGTTTCAGTTTTATTCTCAAGGACAAACGGCAAAGAAAAGCAGAGTCAGATCAAATCCAGCCTGAACACTTCAAAGTCACAGGATATTTCAGTGCCGATATCACATTCAGACTCTCCTAATGGCCCTGAAGGCATCGCGCTGCTCCGGTTTGAAGTTTCCCTCACATTTGACAGAACTGCTGTGGAAAAGTGGCCGGCAGCCGCCTCCGAACATGACTGATGCACACCGAGGGCTTCGACTGTTGAAATCACTTTAAATGTGGCGGTCGGGGCTCAACTTACCACTCCATCAGGAAGTCACATCTCATTCACATCGCCACCAGAAAAAAAAAAAAAAAACATCCTCCTTAACCTCCATGAACCTGAACAGACGGGAGACAGCAGCTCCCGTCCCAGAATGCACTGCAAAGGAGGGAGGTATCATGGGCAGGTCACTGTTCTGCATCACATCTGCTCTGGTTTAAAAACATATTTAAATGGTTTATTGTCAGCAGTTTCCAAATCAGTGCAGAGTTGTTTCAGACACACCTTCTGCATTAGGATAAAGCTGAAGGATCTGCTGAAACGCACCAACGCGACACGAGTTGGATGAAATAACATGTTAAATAAAGGATAAGGATCATAAACTGCATCCAACGCATCGCAGGAGACTTCCTTCAGGTCCTTGAACTTTCCAGGAACTTTCAATAAGAAGCAGAAGAACAACAGCCTGTGAACTACACACAGGCAGTAGGCTAAAGTATTTATTAGTACTGCAGTATTGTTTTTATAACCCTTTCAGCACCAACACTAAATAAAGTATTACACCACTTTAGAAACAATACAAATATGGTCCAAGAATTATCGCATTGTCTATGACTATGAGCTGAAAAGGTTTACAGTGGAACTGAAGTCAGCTGTTTCAGCTTCTACAACAGTTTTACAAATACAACAGTTTGTGTTTGTGAGATTAGAAAACGACGTCCTATTTCCCAAATATCCAAGAGTTATCGCACTGTCTGAGGTAAACTACGACGTCAGCTGAACTAGCATAAAACAGAAAATGAATTCAGCTGTTTCAGCTTCTCCTTTTGACTAGTTTCAGAATAAACTTAATGGTTTGTGTTCATAAGAAATTAGTAAATTTTATCCTAATTGACAAATATGGTCGGAGTTACCACAGTATCTGGGGTAAATCATGACTCTCAGCTGAAATGGATTCAACCAGTAAATGAATTCATCTTGGGATCCTGTTCATGACTGAGGGTAGGACGGAGTGGGAGGTCGACAGGAGGATCTGGGCGGCGTCTGTAGTGATGTGGACGCTAAACCGGTCTGTTGTGGTGAAGGAGGTAAGCCCAAAGGTGAAGCTCTCGATTTATCGGTCGATCTACGTTCTGACCCTCACCTTTGGTCATGAGCCCTGAGTAAGGACCGAAAGAACGAAGGCATGAGTACGAGCGGCAGAAGTGAGTTTCCCCTGCAGGGTGGGCGGGCTCAGCCGTAGAGATGGGGGGAGGAGCTGGCACATCTGGGAGTAGAGCTGCTCCTCCACATCCAGAGGAGCCAGTGGAGGAGGTTCATCCAGTAAGGAGGAGTCTCCTGGGTTAGGGTTAACTTCAGTGGCTGTCTGCACATTAGCATTTTGGGATGTGATACTTTTTGGTACTTTTACCTGAATGTAGTATTTTCGTAACTCGTATTGACCATAACAGAGTATTTACACAAAGTTTTATTGATGTTTTTACTGTAACAAAGCATTTTTACAACTCTGTTACTTTTACTGCAACATAGCAATAAATAAATAAATAAATAAATAAATAAATAAATAAATAAATAAATAAATGTATTTTAAACTCTGTTACCTTTACCATAACAGAGTACTTTTACTGCAACAGTATTTTTATAATGTGGAACTTTTTCCTTAACAGAGTGTTTTCTTTTTTTTGTACATCTCCCATATTTTTATTGTGAAGTATTGTTTTTGGTTGTTTTGTTGTTGTTGTTTTTTACCATAATATGGTATTTTGATAATGTGGCATTAGTACTTTTACCATAACAGAGTATTTTTAAAATGCAGTATTGGTGTAACAAAATATTTTTGATAAGGTTATATCAGTGCTTTTATTGTAACAGTATCTTTACACTGTTTCTTTTACCATGACAGTATTTCTATAATTCTGTTCATTTTGCAGGAACAGGTTTTTTTTTAACAACACTGTTACTTTTACTATATACAGAGAGTATTTTTATAATATAGTATTGGAACTTTTACCTTGTTTTTTCCTGAAGTGTTCTTCATATTCCTTAGGTTTGCTTTACTTGTTGCTATGGCGACAGGTGATTGACAGCTGTAATAACCCCTGCACAGCTGTCTGTCTTCATTTTGACCCAGTGGAGGACACTGTTGTGGCATCCATCTTTATTTCCAGTTATAAACAGTGTGTCTGACTTGTATTTGTGTCTTAACTGCAGTAACAAACACTGCATCCTTTGAGCGCCGCCGGGTCACATGATCTGGACACGACTGGAAAAAATCTGCAGAATTTTGATGAAAACATTCACATAAAAACCACAAGACGCAGTTAAACACATCTGACACGGGCAGGTTTAGGTTTTGGGTTGTTTTGCGGTTCTCTGATGCTCATTTGTCATCACCTCTCGCCTCCCTCACCCTCTCCCTCACATGTGTGCACACAAACATACAAAGGTTGCCATGGAGACCTGCATGCTGTGCTCTGGAGGTTGCCATGGCGCCAGTGTTTACGAGGAGCAGAGTGTTTGGACGATGCGGTGGTCGCTGGGCCTCCTCTGGCAGCTCCCGTTAATACCACTCCTGTACGTTTTAGTTTTCTTCCGGTGTCTGCTGAGACGAGTCGTAATGAGGAAGAGGATGCGGGCGAGAGAGGGGCGAGTTACAGACAGGATCTGAGCTCTGATGAAGGCAAACGAGTATGAAGAGTCTGGAATTAGAAGAAGAGAAATGATATTATTATGCAGGGTTTATGTCTCTGTTTAAAAATTCAAATATAATATGTCATTTTAAACCGTGGTTAACAGAGTAGTCTATATAAAGCTGTACTGATGTTTCTATGGTAACAAAGTACCTTCACAACCCTGTTACCTTTACCATAACAGAGTACTTTTACAGAAAACACAGTATTTTCATAATGCATTACACTGGTATACAATTTTTTTTTAGAAATGATCTGCCTCAGAGATTAAATGTGCTAAATGTTACATATTTTAATTAAATTAATTGGAAAACAAATGATGAAAGTGTTGGTTTCTGATGTTTTCAAGGTTTATGATAAAGTGTTTAAACACATATGGGTCCAATCGAGTGAAAGTGAACATCAACAAGAAAAAGTAAAAGTAAACACAACAGTTTTTTTTAAACATGTTTAGAACCCTGTTACCTGTACCATAACAGAGTACTTTTACTTTTTTAATGCACCTTTGGAACTTTTACCTTAAAAGAGTATTTTTTCATCGCTGTTACTTTTACTGTAACAGAATATTATTCTAACACGTATTGGTACTTTTAGCATTACAGAGTAATTTTATTACTTCATTATTTTTATGATGACAGTATTTTTATAATGTGGTATTTGAACTGACACTTTAATAAAGTATTTCTACATCTACTTCTTTTACAGTAACAGTATTTTTACAACTCAATGAGGAAGAGGATGTGGGTGAGAGAGGGGCGAGTTACAGACAGGATCTATGATCTAATGACAACAAACGACGCTGAAGTGTCTGGAATTAGAAGATGAGAAGTGTAATTATTCAGGTTTATGTCTAAGCTGTGGATTAAAAATGGAAATCAACCCTTCGTGGATTCGTCCAGTTTAATCCAGTTAAGTTAGCGTCCACAGGAGACGTTTTTACATAATGGTATGAGAAGACTTCCACCAGCTTTTACATTTTACAATATTTTATTCTGTTTGTTGCTTTTTTCAGCCCAGACTCTGTCGACTGAGCATCCTGAGGGACACCGCCTCTAAAAACTCACAAATAAAGCTGTATTAGGCTGTGTTCGAGTGTAGACCCCAGGCCCATCAGGTGAGGATGAACTGAGAGGCTCCTGGGTGAGAAAAGCCAGAGGTTTGACTGGATAAGCTGCGCTCCACTGAAACGCTGATGAAATGTCCTTATCTCCTTCTAACCCGCCCTCCTGAAACCGACCAGAGAGGTTACCGTGGAGACAAACAGCCAGCGTCACCCACAGTGCATTCCAGTTTACTTAACAAAAAAAGAGACGAGGGGCTGGAGCTGTGGAGGTGATTTAGTCTGTGACAGAGCGGTGAAAGCACCGACAGGGTGTGACGTCTGCATTTACAAACCAGACACATGTCCAGAGAAACCAGCAGCAAGTGGACGACACACTGAGTGGACGATGGTCTGAGTGGATGACAGACTGAGTGGACAATGGTCTGAGTGGACGACAGACTGAGTGGACGACACACTGAGTGGACGATGGTCTGAGTGGATGACAGACTGAGTGGCAAATGGTCTGAGTGGACGACAGTCCTGAGCGACGATGGTCTGAGTAGACGCACACACTGAGTGGACGACGGTCTGAGTGGACGACAGTCTGAGCGGACGATGGTCTGAGTAGACGACACACTGAGTGGACGACGGTCTGAGTGGACGACACACTGAGTGGACGACGGTCTGAGTGGACGACAGTCTGAGCGGACGATGGTCTGAGTAGACGACACACTGAGTGGACGACGGTCTGAGTGGACGTACACCTGAGTGGACGACGGTCTGAGTGGACGTACAGTCTGAGCGGACGATGGTCTGAGTGGACGACACACTGAGTGGACGACGGTCTGAGTGGACGACACACTGAGTGGACGACGGTCTGAGTGGATGACAGTGTGGACAACGGTCTGAGTGATGACGGTCTAAGTGGAACGAAAGACTGAGTGGACAACAGACTGAGTGGACGACAGACTGAATGGACAACAGACTGAGTGGACGCGGTCTGAGTGGACGATGGTTCTGAGTAGACGACAGACTGAGTGGACGTGGTCTGAGTGGATGACAGACTGAGTGGACAATGGTCTGAGTGGAACGACAGTCCTGAGCGGACGATGGTCTGAGTAGACTACACACGGAGTGGACGACGGTCCTGAGTGGACGACACACTGAGTGGACGACGGTCTGAGTGGACGACACACTGAGTGACGACGGTCTGAGTGGACGACAGTGTGGACAACGGTCTGAGTGGATGATGGTCTAAGTGGACGACAGACTGAGTGGACAACAGACTGAGTGGACGACAGACTGAATGGACAACAGACTGAGTGGACGACGGTCTGAGTGGATGACGGTCTGAGTGGACGACGGTCTGAGTGGACGACAGAGTGTTGGACAACAGTTTGAGTGGATGACGGTCTAAGTGGACGACAGACTGAGTGGACAACAGACTGAGTGGATGACAGACTGAGTGGACAACAGACTGAGTGGACAACAGACTGAGTGGATGACAGACTGAGTGGACAACAGACTGAGTGGACGACGGTCTGAGTGGACAATGGTCCCACAGGACAACGAACCCAGTGGACAAGGGTCCCAGTAGACGACGGTCACACACGACGACAGTCCCAGAGGACGACTGTCCGAGAGGAATTTTATAATAGAGTATTTATACTTTTACCATAACGTTCAAGGTCAAAATATATGTATTTTTAAATGTATTTTTTATGTTTTACTGTAATGGAGTATTTATCTGAGCCTTTATTTGTATCGTTACCATAACAACATCTTTTTATGATGTACTTTGGTCATAACAGTATTTCAGAAGGTGCTGTTGGAGCTTTGATCATACCAGTATTTTTCTACCAGTGTGGGTCTGTGAACTGTAATATTGTACTTCTGTTTGTTCTTCTCTATAGTAACACTCATCAGACTGTGGTCTTCATCATCCTCTTCATCAGTTGCTGAATGAGCAGCATTTTGCTTCAGCGCTGGCGTCTGTTTGTTAACACGTCTTATCTCCCACAATTCCCCAAACCCGTGCACACAGCGCCCAGGTTTGTGTGGTTTTGTGTAGTTTGTGTGTTTTGTGAGTACACAGAGACTCGGCCTTGACGCCAGGTTTCGATCGGACTCACCTTTCTCATCAGAACAAACGGGCTTCTGTTCTGCTGCAGACGTGAAAACCTGCAGCACAAAACATGTTCACATGTTCACATGGTTTACTGACATGTTTATACAGGACAGCCAACAGAAAAATGGACACGAAGACAAAAAAATGGACTTGAAGACCATAAAAATGGACATTTACACCAAAAATACATGCCTCATTCATTTATGTAAAATAGAAGGAATAAAGAATCAGAACAGAACCCACTGCACTGAGAAAAAACCTGATTAAAATATAAAGATTTCTAGAGTATTTGTGCATCTGTTACGTTTTTTTACAACACAGTTGTACAACCCAGTTCCTTTTACCATAGTCGAGTATTTTATACTGTGGTGGGTCACATGAGGGTATTCTTTATAAAGACAGTCATGTTTTTACAACCCTGTTGCTTTCATCATAACTGAGTACTTTTACTGTAACAGAGTATTTTTATAATGTGCTTTGGAACTTTATCTTAACAGATTATTTCTACATGGCTGTGACTTTTACTGCAACAGTGTTTTTTATAATATGGCACTACTACAGTACTACTACAGTACTATTACAGTATTACTACAGCACTACTACAGTACCATTACTGTATTACTACAGTACTACTACAGTACTATTACAGTATTACTACAGTACAACAACAGTACTATTACAGTATTACTACAGTACTACTACAGTACTATTACAATACTACAACAGTACTACTACAGTACGACTACAGTACTATTACAATACTACTACAGTTCTACTACAGTACTATTACAATACTACAACAGTACTACTACAGTACGTACAGTACTATTACAATATTACTACAGTACTGCTACAATACTACTACAGTACCACTACAGTTCTACTACAGTACTGTTACAATACTACAACAGTACTACTACAGTACGACTACAGTACTATTACAATATTACTACAGTACTGCTACAATACTACAACAGTACTACTACAGTACGACTACAGCACTATTACAATACTACTACAGTACTGCTACAGTACTACTACAGTACCACTACAGTACTACTACAGTAATACCACAGTACTACTACAGTACTATTACAATACTACTACAGCACTTCTACAGTACTACTACAGTATTACTACAGTACTACTACAGTACTACAACAGTATTACTACAGTACTATTACAATACTACTACAGTACCACTACAGTACTACTACAGTAATACTACAGTACTACTACAGTACTATTACAATACTACTACAGTACTACTGCAGTACTACTGGACATTATAACTTACCAGCGTCCTCCCAGGTGCGACAGCCCACGACCATCAACACTTCATCTTGATCTTCAGTCTGGATGTTC
The DNA here is from genome assembly GCF_902148855.1 of Sphaeramia orbicularis. NCBI lineage: Eukaryota > Metazoa > Chordata > Actinopteri > Kurtiformes > Apogonidae > Sphaeramia > Sphaeramia orbicularis. The sequence goes on from NC_043977.1 coordinate 9,123,320, forward strand.
ATCTGTTCAACTCATTTTACAGTAAACCTCCTCTCATTGCTGAATCTGCTTCTGTTAATAAAATAAGTAAAGAAACATGGTGAGAAACACAGTTTGGAGTAATATTCATTGGTTTTCTTCATCCCACCACTGGATCTGTTCCTATTCTTTACTTTATCCCCTCATAAAGTCAGATTTGATCAATTTCTTTAACTTCTCAGGGCTCTAAATCCCTCTCTCTCTCTCTCTCTCTCTCTTCTCTCTCTCTCTCTCTCTCTATATATCTCTATATATATATATATATATATACATATATGTGTGTGTGTGTGTTTCACCTTTAAAAGCAAATTTCTGTTGGTTTTGGAGACACAATTCAACTGTAGTAAAATATACAGGGTGGGGAAGCAAAATGTACAATGAACATTTAGTTGTTTTTTCTCAGCAGGCACTACGTCAATTGTTTGAAACCAACATATATTGATGTCATAATCATACCTAACACTATTATCCATACCTTTTCAGAAACTTTTGCCCATATGAGTAATCAGGAAAGCAAACGTCAAGAGTGTGTGATTTGCTGAATGCACTCGTCACACCAAAGGAGATTTCAAAAATAGTTGGAGTGTCCATAAAGACTGTTTATAATGGAAAGAAGAGAATGACTATGAGCAAAACTATTACCAGAAAGTCTGGAAGTGGAGGAAGCAACAAAAAACGTACCAAAGCTTTTATTAAAGCTCTCAAATCCAAAATCCTAAAGGATCCAACCAAAGCCATGAGAAAAATGGCAATTGAACTTGAGGTAGACAACAAGACCGTTAGAAATGCAGTAAAATATGATTTGAAGATTTAAATTCTCATGACTTTCAATAAACTAATTGGTCATACACTGTCTTTCAATCCCTGCCTCAAAATATTGTAAATTTTGCTTCCTCACCCTGTATTCTCATAATTCATGAGACAGATGTGAAGGAGATAAAAATATGAAATTTATTTTTAAAATTAAATTTGTTTGCATTGTCTTTGGAAACTAACATGACATTATTATCATAGTTAAGACACAAAGACAGTTCAAACTGTATTTTAATGATGTGTGGATGTAAAAACCCAATTAGAAACAAAGGTTTAACATTAGCAGTCAGTCTTCATTGAGGACGTGTGCTCTGTATCATCTACATTGTCCTGATTAAATAAATCCATTTACATGTTTAAGTACCTATAACTCTTCTGTCCATTAATGATCCATCAGAACCAGACGAACGGTTCAATACCACAATATAAACTGATGGATGGTAATAATTTAGGACTGCCTTCTAATGACTTTGAACACATTTCAAATGTGACCTGATATTGTCAAAGCCCATTAAACTCACCTCTGAAGGAAGATAAAAGAGGATCAGTCTGAAATGGAAGTGCTTTCCACGCCAGCAGGGAAGGTTTCATTAAGGCTGAGTGGTTCATCCAGACGTTGACCTTCTCCGATCGCTGCCACGGTGAAGTGATGAATACGACCATGATGAGCTGCTCTTCTGCTTCTGCCAAAGCCTCCGTCCGACTTAAACTGACATTTGGCTGCAGTTGTTGACAGAGTGAAAAACAAGGCTACCACTGGGTTTCATTCATAAACTCTGTCCAGGCTGAACTGTGTCCAACACAGTGACTTATCTGCAGTGATGTGGACGATCTCTGTCTGCGAAAAACGGACAAAATGGATTTATCTGAGCAAAGTGTAAGAGCTGAGACGACAGGCCACTGTGGAATGAGTCTGGGAGCATTTGGTTTAAGTACCCCCACCATTAATGAGTGATCTTCTGTCGCTGATGTCACTATATAAACCAATCAGCAGCAGACGTAGATGGGTGAGGGTTAGGGTAAGGGTGAGGGTTAGGGTAAGGGTGAGGGTTAGGGTGAGGGTTAGCTACTGCTGCCTTTCAGTGGGTGGATACGAGGCAAAAGGACACTTAGTACAAGAAGTTTGTGTTGGAAACAGCAAAATGTGCAAAACTGGTAAAGACTGACCACATGAACTTTAACTTCACCCTTATTTCTAAAACGTTAACCCATAAAAACCCAAACAGCCACTGGTGACCAAAACACCCACTGATCTAAAATGTGTAATCGCTTCTGACCCACTAATACTATTAAAACATGTGAATAATTGGTGTAAAATACAGTTTGGGTCAGAGTACCCCCACATCTGCAGGTCGTTGTTGGGTGGTCCTGGTCTGGTTCAACTGGATCTCAGTCCAGTCCAGCATCAGGGGATGTTCTGAACAAACCGGTCTGATCCATGGTGGTCCGACTGTAACTTCCAGAACTTAAGGATCTGCCGCTAACATCCAGACCTTCAGTGGTCTCTGGAGTCCAGGACTTGTTTAGCAGTAAAGTTGGAAGGTTGGAACTGGAGCTGTCCCACAGATGTGCACCTGGACTGGACTTAGCAACTCTAGCTAATGTTAGCATTGATTTATATTGGCTCGTTAGCTAGCTCGTTAACTATGGCAGTTAGCACTCGTTAGCATGTAGTCATATTTTCTTGGAGGATTTATCATAACAGCAAAGTTTACATCATGTTTAGTGTCACTTTAGCTCAAATGGAATGTCGGGGTTAAAGATTTTCTTTGTTTTTAACTAATTTATTGATTATTTGATTCATTTTTGTCCATTTTGTTGATGATTTTATTCACTTTTGTTCAATTTGTTGATTATTTATTCATTTTCGTCTTTTTGTTGATTATTTTATTCATTTTGGTTGTTTTTTTTAAATTAATTTTTGCCCCTATTGTGGATTATTTTATTAATTTTGTGGATTATTTTATTTCTTTTTGTTCATTTTGTATTTCTTCATTTTTGTTCATTTTGTATTTTCTTCATTTTGTTGATTATTTTCTTCATTTTTGTTCATTTTGTTGATTGTTTTATTAATTTTTGTTCCTTCTGTTGATTATTTTTAATCATTTTGGTTCCTTTTGTGGATTATTTTATTTTGTGGATTATTTTGTTCCTTTTGGATTATTTTATTCATTTTGTTGATTATTTTTATTTTTGTTCATTTTGTTGACTATTTTATTAATTTGTTCATTTGTTGATTATTTTTAATCATTTTGGTTCCTTTTGTGGTTATTTTATTCATTTTGTTGACATAATGTTGTACTAGGGCTTTTACTCAGTTCAGTATATGCGAGTGCAGGTATTTCTGAGGCTTAATTAATCCACTTGTGTTCTTTAATACAGCATCACTTATGAGTCATTAAGACGATTTTTGGAAATGAAATCCTGCTCCAACACGTCAGATGTGACAATGAAAAGCCAACATGTAGAATGATCTGCCTCCCCTGGAGTCGACTCTTTGTACAGATTATCCTGGCTTTTGGAGGCAAGTCCAACCCCCCCCCCCCACCCCACCCTCCGTCACCCTGGGGGAGCTCATTAGCACCACTCCAGGCTGGGATTTGAAGCATGTCAGCCCAAACTCAGCTGTAATTAATTTCACTCCTTTCACTTCTTTTCTCCTCCACCATTAATCTGTGATTTAATTAAGGTCTGCTTGCTTTAACAGAGGACGAGATCGACGCTGAACAATGAGACGAGGAGGGAGAAAGAGAAAATGAGCCTGAGAGTTAGAGACGATTTTATCTCCACATCCTCCACAATTACTGTATCGGTGGAAGAAGCAGCTTCCTCCTCGTGAGACGCCGGAGATTCGCTTGAATTAAGTTCCTCCTAACGAGCGGTGGACTCCACAGTAACTAAATGTCATTATCGCTTCATCGCCGTCACTTTAATTAAACTGAAGTGTCCGGTCTCACCTGCATGGTTCTCCATTAAAGGACTGTCAGGAAAGTAGAGTACAGAGGGGGTAAATGTGCAGCTCCTACAGGAACATCCAGGCCACATACATGCACAGTAATGTTCCAGTTCCACCCAGAACCGGAGCAGATGAGTGGGAGTCCATCTGGAACAGCAGAGTCAGGACTGTCACCGGTACAGCTGCTGTTCAGAGGACCCGCTTTACTCTGTTACACCAGGATCTGGAAGAATCAGTGGACACATGGAACGTGGGAACATAGGTACCAGGGAAACATAGGTGCCAGGGAACATACAGTAGGTACTGGGGAACATAGGTACCAGGGAACAAAGGTACTGGGAAACATAGGTATTGGTGAACATAGGTACCAGGGAACATAGGTACTGGAAACATAGGCACTGGGGAACGGGTAGGGAGTATAGGTACCAGGGAACATAGGTAATGGGAAATAAGTACCAGGGAACATAAGTACCAGGGAACATAGGTATTGGGAAACATAGGTACTGGGGAATTAGGTACTGGGAAACATAGGTACCGGGGAATACAGGTACCTGGGAACATAGGTTCCAGGGAACAAAGGTACTGGGAACATAGGTACTGGGAAACATAGGTACCGGGGAATATACGTACCTGGGACATAGGTTCCAGGGAACAAAGGTACTGGGAAACATAGGTACCAGGGAACATAGGTACTGGTAAACATAGGTACCAAGGAATATAGGTACCAGGGACATAAATACCAAGGAACATAGGTACTGGGAAACACAGGTACTGGGGAACATAGGTACCGGGGAATATAGGTACCTGGGAACATAGGTGCCAGGGAACATAGGTACTGGGAAACATAGGTATTGGTGAACATAGGTACCAGGAATAGGACTGGAAACTGAGTCGTGTTGAGTCGAGTCGGTTCCACGTAGTGGAAACGCGACAATAAGTAACGGGGAACATAGGTACTGGTAAATATAGGTACCAGTGAACACAGGTACTAGAGAACATAGGTACCAGGGAACATAGGTACCAGGGAACACAGGTACTAGATACAAATACCAGGGAAGAGATCAGCTCCTGATAAGACTGACTCGACCAATAGCTTGTACAAATATTTACAGTTTTATTTATACGTTGAACACAAATGAATGCAGTCACCATCACAGATACAGTATGAAGCACTGAGTCACATGACCACAAACCCACAGTGTCGTTACAACAGCGGTCCACGTCGACAGCTTCAGTTCTGTGGAGGTGGGTTCAGTTTTGGCAAACTCTGGTAGAAAACAAAAGACAGCACGAGGTGGAGTTTGGTAAATAATGAGGGTTAAAGCTGAGTTTGAACCCACTGAGGCTCAGGAACCAAAACCAGGAACTGAGGAAAACTACGAAACCCAACGAGAACGACGGGAGTTGACGCCGGAAATCCCATCAGACGAACAGAAATGTAAATTAGATCAAATGAAGCAGTCTACGGAGCTAAAGAGAGCAGGAGAAACTCATCCAAACCTTCTGAAGACGTTAAAGGATCAGTTTAATGATGGATTTGACTGTATTTACGATCATTAAACCCTCAGTTCAGACAGAAACCAACAGCAAAACACCATCGTCTGATCTGTTATTGTCTGAAAACCATTAAAACACATGGATGTTTAACCTGACGACAGTTTCTGCAACTAGTAACGACCAACAACATCCTATTAGTGTAGAGTGGGAATTATTTCATGCTATTCGAGTAGTTTCGACATTTATAGAATTTCAGAAAAATCTTTCTTTAACCATCTGGTGTCCCACCCATAGAGGTCCTTCCTTATTCGGAAGGACTCTATGCAAGTCTACACAATGGGAGTAATGTCAGAATTTTTTTACCCTGCTTTTTTTAAGTTGTTTTATTTTGGTATGTCACCAACTTGAGCTATAAATAAAAATTCCAAATACTCAGTAACTGTTGTATTTTTAACTCTTTAAATGCCATGTTTGTAAAGTAAACAAACCAAATTTTTTGCAAAAACACCAAAAATATTTAGTTTTTTTGTAAATAAACTACATAAAAAATGCTATATGGGTATTGTATGAATCAGACATAGTTATTTTTGATAAGTATATTAATGCTAAAAAATGGACAGTTTATTTTTGCGCATTATTGTTTTTTTTGTTTTTGATATGTGCACTATTACTGCTTCAAAAAGGACAGAGTCTCTTTTGATCTGTAAAGAAATTTTGTGTTTTGTGCATTGTCAGAATTCAGTCTGATATATGTAGGATTTTTGAGTTACTACCACGCTGTACGAAGGAGAGATACCGCAGGCCCTTCCTTCCCTCTGCTGTCAGACTCGACAATCAGTCCTGCTCCTAGTAAATCACAACATATGTGGTGAAACAACCCTTCCTCCATTCCATCTATGTATATATTCAAATCCGTATTATATACAACATACATATATATATATATATATCCATAATCATACATAATATATATATATATATATATATATATATATATACATACATATATATATATATATATATATAATATATATATATATATATATATATATATATATATATTTTTTTTTTTTTTTATTTATAACCATTGCACTACATCATATCAAACCATATTTGCACTCTCCTTTTTAAACATTTTTATTCAAATTTATAGACTGTTGTTTTACGTGCATGTATGTTTATGTGTATGTTTTATGCTGCTGATAACACTGTGAATTCCCCATTGTGGGATCAATAGAGGAATATCTTATCTTATCTTACTTATGGAATCTGATGGGGGAATTTAGGGGTAAGTAGAAGGATGGAGTAAGGGGGTGGGAGATTATGAGTTAAACTTCAACCCACTCCTCTTAGAATTATGTTGTTTTATCTTTTACAGTGTGTTAAATAAGAACTCAGATGACGCTCATTTAATTAATCTTTATAGTCATTAAATGAAGAATATGTCATTTTTTAAATGTAATTTTCATTTACATTGAGGTTGTTTTCATCTCATTTTGACTTTTATGTTTCTTTTACTTGTATCTTTTCCTTTGTTTCACATTAAAACATCATCTTTTACGTTACTTTGACGTTTTCAACTTATTTCGTTTTTCAGTTGTTTTCCTTGAAATGTAAAGAGTCGAAAGTACTTAATATTCTTTCTTTCGTTTAATCTTTACATTTGACACAAATATCTATAAATATAAAAGTACAAAGTTACACTTTCCTTCAAATGTAAAGTATTTGTACTTTATTACTTCTCATGTCTGTAATATATTTAATATCTAATAAAAAATATGCTGATAAAACCATTAACGTCAACTTTTGTATTGAATTGTTCAAGTTTGTTTTCATTTCTATCACAGTGATAAAATGATCATGTTACTGACGTTACTAAGCAACCGTCAGCTCATACTGAGTAAAGATGAGTTAATGCTCAATAAGTGTCAATCGCTCATGATTTTTCTGTTTTTAAATAATTCATTCATTCATTCTATCAGTTGTTTTTGTTTCTTCTCTTTTCATGTCAGTCATGATAAAAACTGTTCAAACCCTTTTAATTCTGCATCTAAAACATGATCCATTCTGTATTTAGCACCTTATCAAGAATCCTGTGACATTATCGACCAAACTGAAACGAATGATGAAGAAAATCAAACAAAAAGGCCACATTCAGTCTCCAAAAAGTAAAAAAAACAAAAACAAAAAGAACAACTAGTGAAGGTTCCTCATGTTCCTGAAATGGTTCCTGGGCTCCTGGGAGTTGGTCTTAGTATTATCTGAATGTGTCAGTGGTTGTTTTATTGGTTATTTATTTCACCACTTCATATTTGTGGTTGTAACACACGTTCCTGAGTCCAATGCGACGTCTGTAAACAGTTCAGAACCCCAGATGATCCGTTATAACCAGGGTTTTCCTTATGTTTCTGCACATGTGATGTTATTTGACTCATTTTACATTCATTTATCCCTCTGGTTTCTAGAGGGCCCCCCCCTAATCACCCAAAGCACATAATGGGTGCAGCGGGGTGGTAATATACAGTTTGTTTGTAACTTTTTATATTTCATCAACTTGAGCCATAAACAAAAATACCAAATTCTAAATAACTGTTGTATTTTTAACCCTTTACATGTCATGATTTTAATGTAAACAAACCATATTTTTTGCAAAAAGCCCCCAAAAAACATTTAGTTTTTTAAATATATGACAAAAATATATTATGTTATTTTCGGATTTTTTCATCCTGGCATATGTCTATGATTAACACCAACACTGGTTAATATTCATTATTATTTTTGTTCTAGGTCAATACTAAATGCTAAAATGTGTCAGTGTGCATTTTGTACTCACTTGGTAGAAGGGTGTTAGTGTAGGAATTGAATATTGTTATGATGTGCTGATTTTAGCGGATGGGTCAGAATTTTAAAAATCATGCAAAAATGAACAACTATTGAATTCTGACCTAAAACAAACTCTGAAAAATAATATGACCTTTAATAACATGAAGTCCAAAGTGTGCATAATATGCTCACCTGGATACCAGAAGGTTAATCATTATTCAATGTTGTTTTTTGTTTTTTTTTTTTGGGGGGGGGGGTCTAGGTCATCAGCCAAGGAAATTGGACATTTTTCAATAAAAATGATGAATTGTGGATGATTATTGTTGTCATATCTCTGGATAAAAGGGTGATGTTAAATAAACATGTCTAACATCCATTAGATCTGAGAGGTCATTCAGATAAAGTTTATGTTCTTTCCATTGACTTTGCATTAATTTGACTCATGTTGTGTCCAAAATGGAGAAACCCTGGTTACAACGACGAAGAAAGCAGCAAATCAAACTAAAAAAAGCTGAAAACATAAGAGTTTGGCAAGTTTTGTCAAAAATCTATCAATTCTTAGATGATTTTCTGGTCAAAAATAAAGCATTTCAATAAATTATCCTGTTAATTTCAGGAGGATGTGGAATCTGAAATGACCTGAAGCAGAGAAGTGCTTTTTCTCTTATAAATAAATAGTGTAGGTGAGAGAACAGGTGATGATCTGCAGGTGAGTTTGGCTGGAAAAGGGCTTTTCTTGGTGTTCGTCCACAGTTTTGAACCACTTTATAAAACCGCCGCGATACCAGTAGAAAATACAGGACTATGCAGGACAGTATTAAAAGAGTGTATGTGAATGCTGGGAGCTCCTACAGCACTGTGGTGTCGTGTGGGCGGGGTTTGGAGGCTGGGGGCGGGGCTAGGCCAGGTCCGTCCCGGGCAGGAGGAGCTAAAGGCAGCGCCGCAGGAAACGCCACGTCCAGCGGCAGCGGCGGCTTCCACAGCAGACGGGCCCGTATGCAGCATTTCGGAGGGTGGTGGGCGGGAGTGGGCGGATCCACGAGTCCGGTGCTCAGATGGCGTAGTCGTCCTGAGCGGCGGGGCTGAAGGCGGAGCTCCGCAGGGCGTCCAGACAGTTGACCAGAACCAGCGTCCCCGTCAGGGCTTCCAGCGCTTTGTGATGGGGTTCTTCATCTTGTCCAGGCCCATGTGCAGCTCCTGGATCACATCGCGGTAACTGTCGCCGATCTGCGCCGCCCACGTCACCAGGAAGTCGTAGGCGGGTTTCCACATGGCCTGGAGGGGACAGGGAACGCATCACAACGGACAGGAAGTGGAACACAATGGAGTTTTATGAAAAAAACAGAATTCAGTCAAACTAAATTATGAAAAATTACCGTTATTATTATTATTACTACTTTTATTGTGTTTTAATACTACTATTTCTAGTGTGCTATTGTTTTTACAACTGTTATTCTATATATTTACAGTTATTGTTGTTAAGATTATTTTCTTTTAATTTTTTCTTTCGAATTTTTTATATCTGTACATACAATGTTTTGCTACAGAAAGCATCAATAATGTTCTGTCTAATCTAATCTATGTGATTAAAGGTTTGATGTGTGATATTTAGTGGCATCTAGTGGTGAAGCTGCAGATCAAACCCTCCTGTTTCCTTCAGCTCTATAAAGTTATTTTACGAGGTTTATTTTTGCTGAATCTCCTTCTGTTCGTTTCCATTATTCAACACCAAACTAATCTGTGAAAATACTCTGGAAGTGAAAACATCATGTTTCTCAGGAAATGATGATATCAACAGAGTGAAAACTTCCATTTCACCCATGAATAAACTTAAAAACCCAAATCTGAAATAGTTTTATTTCAGAGTTAGTTCATTTTACTATCATTTTGATAATTTACTTATTGTTTTGATTCATTTTCTTGATAAGTTTGTTCAATTTGTTCATTATTTTGTACATTTTATTGATTGGGGCAACTTCACAATTATTTTTTTCTCTACATTTAACCTTTACTAAATGATTTATCACCATTTAACTCATTTTTACATTCATTTAATCATTATTCCATGGGTTTTGGGGTTTTCCAGGCCCTCAGGCAAAAAAATGGACATTTACAATAAAATGATTCTTCTTCATATTTCTGGATGTAATGAACACAAGAAGTGAGTTTGGATTATTTTGTTGTATCATCAAATTTCTGGATT